>NC_139218.1:192027277-192174777 GCF_055691185.1 Crinia signifera
TAAATTGGTGGGGACGTATGAAAGGCCCTTGTTGAGGACTTGTAGCTCACAATCTGTAAGACTACGTTCAGATAGATTAATCACAGCTGTTTCTTGCCTTTGAGACGAGATGGATTTCTTCTTATCTCTCTTATGCTGGCCGCCCCTACGGGTGGGCGGTTTTTGCTGATTGGAGGGGCTTCGGAAGTAGGGTCCACACCTAAAGGGGCCTCATATACATTGGAGGTATCGTCGGAGTCAGAGATCATGAAGTCACTGTTGTTGTTAACGGCACGTGCTTCACGTTGGCTGCGACTTCTACCATTTCTTCCTTGCCACGGGCGCCGTCTTTTGTCTGGGCCATCCTGGCGTTGACTCATTCCAGATAACCAGCTATAGACACGATTTTCTTCATAATCAGTGTCAACAGTTGCTCTCTTGTTACATTTAAATTTGATTAGCTCATTCTTGTGAGCAAGGCACTGGGCTTCCAATTTCTCCAGCCAGGGAGCATTAGAGGAGTTGTTAATAATGATGTTATGTCTCGTGGATAAATCTTTGATCTTACTCCGGGTCATTTGCAACTCACGTCCTGCCTCTTCTATTACTAGGACCATTAGGTCCAGGGCACAGTGATTGAGTATGCCTATCCAACACCTCACAAAGTCCGGATTATGACGGCCAATTGTGGGCGTATTCCGCACTCTAAACCCACGGGGGATGCGTCTGGCGCGGAAATATTCGGATAGCGAAGTCCCATGGAGCAAATAGTCAGTCTCACGACGTCGTAGGCGGTACAGCTGATGATATACATCCTCAATAGTCACATCAGGGCCTTGAGGTGTTTCTCCAGGATCAAATAGGATGTTCTCAATTTCAGCCGCAGTAAATGTAAAGGAGTCACACGGTGGGACTGCAAATACACTGCATCCTGCCGTATCCTCAAGTGGGGAGGCATTGATGCTATCCATATTTAGTTCCAAGCGTGTAAATAACAACAGCAGCAGAAAAAAGTATAGCTGTGTAGATGGCTGGAATATTCCTAGTTCAAACGTAGCAACAGAGTACAGTATCAGTCCAATGTTTTAAGGTGCCATGCAGACCTGTATTGAGGATCCAGCAGGAGACCCAATACCAACACATATAGTCCAATGCAGCCGGCACTCAATATTCGTAATCAGCTTGCCCCAGGTGCCAGAAAAGTGAAGAAATGCTGGTCCAATCCCCGCAGGGAAATAACGGCACTCAGGAGACGTTTCTTATGCAATAAAAATTGTAATGGATGATAGGGGAACGTTTCGGGGGTTTAATCCCGTCTTCAGCCCCACACCTACAGCAAAGAACATTACAACCAGAACACATTTTATACTTACCAGGTCCCAGGTGTTCCGCTCAGACGCCGGCTGCACGCATCCCGCTACCGGAAGTGAACTGCGCACCGCATCCGGGGAGTGACGACGACGACCAGTCACCAGGCAGCCTCCGACGTGCGTCTCATTCACCCGGAAGCTGTGCGCTCCAAGCACCTCACGGAGCCTGAGTTGCACACCACATCCGGGGAGTGACGTCACTAGTCGGTCACCCAATAACCTCCGGCTTGCGTCTCATCCACCCGGAAGTCGTGCGGTCCACGCACCTCACAGAGCTTGAATGCTATGCGCCTGTACTAAGCGGGCACCCAGGACTGGCACAATATAACAAAAAAGAAACCACATACCATACTGATCCAGCTCCAGCCGCCTGGAGGGAAAATGGATAGCCAAAAGTTAGGAAGGTCCTACCACGAACACAGCCTCAGGTCATGCATCCAACTGCAGGAAAACCTCCATTCCATGACAACCATATCTCTCGAAGGCATGCTGGGCCATTTGACCAGTGGGTGGAATCTATGAAAAAATTACAAAACAATATAAATACATAAATATACAAAAGGCAGCACATGAAACACCATATACATTTAATGCATGCCGACTAAAGAGCACACTAATCAGATATTAGAAGAAACACAAATGAATGGAAAAACTGGAGGCCTATCAATATTAATTAAGAAAGGCTGTTCCAGTTAATCTTCTCATTCAGGCCGTCAGGGTGAATGGTCCCCAGCCGGAAGATCCATTCTGATTCCCTGATGAGCAATTTCTTGGCCCTATTACCCCCACGTAGGGATTCACCAATATGATCCAACATGAAATATTTCAGCGATGAAATTGGATGACCAAATCTTTTAAAATGGCGGGCGGATTTTTGATATCAGACAAGTTTTAACTTGTAAAATGTCTCACGTAGTTTACGCGATAGTATGTCCCTGTGGTCTGTACTACATAGGGCAGACGACCCGTACTTTCAGAGAGAGAATGGCGGCACACCAGTCGGCCATTAATCTGTCCCTTAAAGGGAGGGATGTGGACCAGCCGGTGGCCCGCCATTTTAAAAGATTTGGTCATCCAATTTCATCGCTGAAATATTTCATGTTGGATCATATTGGTGAATCCCTACGTGGGGGTAATAGGGCCAAGAAATTGCTCATCAGGGAATCAGAATGGATCTTCCGGCTGGGGACCATTCACCCTGACGGCCTGAATGAGAAGATTAACTGGAACAGCCTTTCTTAATTAATATTGATAGGCCTCCAGTTTTTCCATTCATTTGTGTTTCTTCTAATATCTGATTAGTGTGCTCTTTAGTCGGCATGCATTAAATGTATATGGTGTTTCATGTGCTGCCTTTTGTATATTTATGTATTTATATTGTTTTGTAATTTTTTCATAGATTCCACCCACTGGTCAAATGGCCCAGCATGCCTTCGAGAGATATGGTTGTCATGGAATGGAGGTTTTCCTGCAGTTGGATGCATGACCTGAGGCTGTGTTCGTGGTAGGACCTTCCTAACTTTTGGCTATCCATTTTCCCTCCAGGCGGCTGGAGCTGGATCAGTATGGTATGTGGTTTCTTTTTTGTTATATTGTGCCAGTCCTGGGTGCCCGCTTAGTACAGGCGCATAGCATTCAAGCTCCGTGAGGTGCGTGGACCGCACGACTTCCGGGTGGATGAGACGCAAACCGGAGGTTGCTGGGTGACCGACTAGTGACGTCACTCCCCGGATGTGGTGTGCAACTCAGGCTCCGTGAGGTGCTTGGAGCGCACAGCTTCCGGGTGAATGAGACGCACGTCGGAGGCTGCCTGGTGACTGGTCGGCGTCGTCACTCCCCGGATGCAGTGCGCAGTTCACTTCCGGTAGCGGGATGCGTGCAGCCGGCGTCTGAGCGGAACACCTGGGACCTGGTAAGTATAAAATGTGTTCTGGTTGTAATGTTCTTTGCTGTAGGTGTGGGGCTGAAGACGGGATTAAACCCCCGAAACGTTCCCCTATCATCCATTACAATTTTTATTGCATAAGAAACGTCTCCTGAGTGCCGTTATTTCCCTGCGGGGATTGGACCAGCATTTCTTCACTTTTCTGGCACCTGGGGCAAGCTGATTACGAATATTGAGTGCCGGCTGCATTGGACTATATGTGTTGGTATTGGGTCTCCTGCTGGATCCTCAATACAGGTCTGCATGGAACCTTAAAACATTGGACTGATACTGTACTCTGTTGCTACGTTTGAACTAGGAATATTCCAGCCATCTACACAGCTATACTTTTTTCTGCTGCTGTTGTTATTTACACGCTTGGAACTAAATATGGATAGCATCAATGCCTCCCCACTTGAGGATACGGCAGGATGCAGTGTATTTGCAGTCCCACCGTGTGACTCCTTTACATTTACTGCGGCTGAAATTGAGAACATCCTATTTGATCCTGGAGAAACACCTCAAGGCCCTGATGTGACTATTGAGGATGTATATCATCAGCTGTACCGCCTACGACGTCGTGAGACTGACTATTTGCTCCATGGGACTTCGCTATCCGAATATTTCCGCGCCAGACGCATCCCCCGTGGGTTTAGAGTGCGGAATACGCCCACAATTGGCCGTCATAATCCGGACTTTGTGAGGCGTTGGATAGGCATACTCAATCACTGTGCCCTGGACCTAATGGTCCTAGTAATAGAAGAGGCAGGACGTGAGTTGCAAATGACCCGGAGTAAGATCAAAGATTTATCCACGAGACATAACATCATTATTAACAACTCCTCTAATGCTCCCTGGCTGGAGAAATTGGAAGCCCAGTGCCTTGCTCACAAGAATGAGCTAATCAAATTTAAACGTAACAAGAGAGCAACTGTTGACACTGATTATGAAGAAAATCGTGTCTATAGCTGGTTATCTGGAATGAGTCAACGCCAGGATGGCCCAGACAAAAGACGGCGCCCGTGGCAAGGAAGAAATGGTAGAAGTCGCAGCCAACGTGAAGCACGTGCCGTTAACAACAACAGTGACTTCATGATCTCTGACTCCGACGATACCTCCAATGTATATGAGGCCCCTTTAGGTGTGGACCCTACTTCCGAAGCCCCTCCAATCAGCAAAAACCGCCCACCCGTAGGGGCGGCCAGCATAAGAGAGATAAGAAGAAATCCATCTCGTCTCAAAGGCAAGAAACAGCTGTGATTAATCTATCTGAACGTAGTCTTACAGATTGTGAGCTACAAGTCCTCAACAAGGGCCTTTCATACGTCCCCACCAATTTACATGACCCCTTTACATGGAAACGAGACCATCACCAACTATTGCGCAAACTGCGTCTTAAAGAACATTTTCAATCCACTCCCTCAGTTCCTTCGACTGATCCATTGCACCAATTCTTGTCCAGAACGTCTCAATCCAGGTTTGATCCGGTTTCCAGCAATCCATCAATTCGCTCTTTTGGTAGATTGTTGGATGAATCCATCACTAAGTTCTCTGGAGCACATGCTAAGATGAAAACTAATTTATCCAGAGAGGAAACAAAGGCTCTTAGCGCTCTCAGCAAATATGAAGACATAGTGATTAGGCCCGCCGATAAGGGCGGAGCCATTGTGGTGCAGGACATTACTAAATACCGCCAGGAACTGTACAAACAATTGTCTGATAATGAAGTCTACATCAAACTACCCGGCAACCCGACGGTTAAATACCAACGAGAACTGCAGGAGATTTTGACTACAGCAGTACAGAATGGGACTATTTCTGCTAAACTTAGCAAAGCTATATACAAAGAGTTCCCTGTGGTTCCGGTTTTGTACTCTTTGCCGAAAGTACATAAGAACCCTACATCACCTCCAGGTAGGCCGATTATATCGGCCTGCGATTCACTGTACCAGGTTGCTGCTCAATTACTAGACCATCTTTTACAGCCCCTTCTGCGGTTAAAGTCATCTTTCCTGAAGGATACCACCAGTTTTCTTCATATGCTTCAACAAATTGAGGTTGTGCCTGATGGCACCATTATGGTGTGTCTGGATGTGTGCAGCCTCTACACCTCCATCCCTCATGATGGGGGGGTGGAGGCTGTTCGCAGATTCATCGCACAATACCTCGACCCAGAAGTCTTCAATCATGAGCTGTTTATTAAGTTGTTAACTCTAACGTTGCAACGTAATTATTTTTTGTTTGATGGGTTGTATTATTTGCAAAAAAGAGGGTGTGCCATGGGGTCTCCTGTGGCCCCCTCTTTCGCGAACATTTTTATGTTCTTTGAAGAAGAAGAGAAATTTCTGAATAACCCCATTGTGAGCAATCACCTGTTAAGATTCACCCGCTACATTGATGACATATTCATCTTGTGGACGGGTGGACCTGATCTTCTGCTTGAAATGCTGGAGATGATCAATACAGGTACCTCTACTATTCAGTACACGGCAACATGGAGTACCACAGAGGCACACTTTTTAGATGTAGCAGTATCCATTGTGGACAACAAAATCTGCACCGATGTCTTTTTTAAAGACGTAGATAGAAATACCTTTCTAATGTCATCCAGTCACCACCCACCAGCTTTGAAGCGTGGTCTTCCACGTTCTCAAATGATGCGGGTGGCGAGAATCATCAGTAATCCTTCTGAGGTTGAACTACGTCTTGACACTCTTATCTCTAAGTTTGTATCCAGGGGCTATAATCATTCTATCCTGCTGGAACAAAAAAATCAAGTGTTGAGGATGTCTAGAAACCAATTGCTCACCCCCCGAACTAGAGACCCTGCCTTGGTCTTACCATGGTCTAGCTCATTTACGACGGCCAGTGCAGTCATTAATCATGCATCTAATGCACTCTGGCCTATTATTAAAACAGACCCTGACCTGCCAGGATTAAACAAACTTAGGCCGTTGGCAGCATTTAGGAGAGGGCCTAACATCAGGGATCGCCTTGTGAGGGCCGATATATCTGGAAGGGGCATCCCCAAACCTCCTAACACCTATACTAAACCCCCTGGCTGCTATAGCTGTCTCACCTGTGAAACTTGTAAACATTTGGTGGTGTGCAAGCAGTTCAAGCACCCTCATACATCCAAAATTTTTGATATCAGACAAGTTTTAACTTGTAAAATGTCTCACGTAGTTTACGCGATAGTATGTCCCTGTGGTCTGTACTACATAGGGCAGACGACCCGTACTTTCAGAGAGAGAATGGCGGCACACCGGTCGGCCATTAATCTGTCCCTTAAAGGGAGGGATGTGGACCAGCCGGTGGCCCGCCATTTTAAAAGATTTGGTCATCCAATTTCATCGCTAAAATATTTCATGTTGGATCATATTGGTGAATCCCTACGTGGGGGTAATAGGGCCAAGAAATTGCGGTACTCTTTACCTAGAACGGCGCCCGTCGCGGGCATCGCGGGTACATTTATGGCTACCCGCGACGCGACCGACGCGATGCCCGCGATTTTCCCATTGAAAACCATGTTAAACCTGAAAAATCGCGTCGGTCGCGTCGCGGCCGTCCATAAATGTACCCGCGATGCCCGCGACGCGATGCCCGCGATTTCCCATAGGGAACAATGTTAAAAGGCAGATTGACCGCGATTTTACCGTTAAATGCCTCAATGACCGCGATTTTGACATAGGAAACAATGTTAAATGGGCCACAGAGCCCAAATAGTCCCCCTGAAGTCTTAAATGGCCCCCAAAATTTTTAACGCCACCCCACGATCAACGTGAACCCGAAGCGTGGCGAGCGCAGCGAGCCCCGCGAGGGGCGGCGGTACGCGTCCTACGACCTTTTCATGCCCTACTATCCACGTCGGCGTGGAGTTGAGAATAGAATAGTGTGGCGAGCGCAGCGAGCCACCGAGCCCGAAGCGTGGCGAGCGCAGCGAGCCCCGCGAGGGGACGCGGATACCTTCACAGGTAAACGCGTCCCCTCGCGGGCTTCACAGGTGTCCGTGGCGACGCGGACACCTGTGAAGCCCGCGAAGGGACGCGTTTACCTGTGAAGGTATCCGCGTCCCCTCGCGGGGCTCGCTGCGCTCGCCACGCTTCGGGCTTGGTGGCTCGCTGCGCTCGCCACACTATTCTATTCTCAACTCCACGCCGACGTGGATAGTAGGGCATGAAAAGGTCGTAGGACGCGTACCGCCGCCCCTCGCGGGCTCGCTGCGCTCGCCACGCTTCGGGTTCACGTTGATCGTGGGGTGGCGTTAAAAATTGTGGGGGCCATTTAACAATTCAGGGGGACTATTAGGGCTCTGTGGCCCATTTAACATTGTTTCCTATGTAAAAATCGCGGGCATTGAGGCATTTAACGCTAAAATCGCGGTCAATCTGCCTTTTTAACATTGTTCCCTATGGGAAAATCGCGGTAATCGCGGGTACCCGATTTTGATGTACCCGCGATTTACCCGCGATTACCGCGATTGCCGCGATTTTACCCGCGATCCCGCGATTTCAATCGTGGGCGCCGTTCTAGGTAAAGAGTACCGAAATTGCTCATCAGGGAATCAGAATGGATCTTCCGGCTGGGGACCATTCACCCTGACGGCCTGAATGAGAAGATTAACTGGAACAGCCTTTCTTAATTAATATTGATAGGCCTCCAGTTTTTCCATTCATTTGTGTTTCTTCTAATATCTGATTAGTGTGCTCTTTAGTTGGCATGCATTAAATGTATATGGTGTTTCATGTGCTGCCTTTTGTATATTTATGTATTTATATTGTTTTGTAATTTTTTCATAGATTCCACCCACTGGTCAAATGGCCCAGCATGCCTTCGAGAGATATGGTTGTCATGGAATGGAGGTTTTCCTGCAGTTGGATGCATGACCTGAGGCTGTGTTCGTGGTAGGACCTTCCTAACTTTTGGCTATCCATTTTCCCTCCAGGCGGCTGGAGCTGGATCAGTATGGTATGTGGTTTCTTTTTTGTTATATTGTGCCAGTCCTGGGTGCCCGCTTAGTACAGGCGCATAGCATTCAAGCTCCGTGAGGTGCGTGGACCGCATGACTTCCGGGTGGATGAGACGCAAGCCGGAGGTTATTGGGTGACCGACTAGTGACGTCACTCCCCGGATGTGGTGTGCAACTCAGGCTCCGTGAGGTGCTTGGAGCGCACAGCTTCCGGGTGAATGAGACGCACGTCGGAGGCTGCCTGGTGACTGGTCGGCGTCGTCACTCCCCGGATGCGGTGCGCAGTTCACTTCCGGTAGCGGGATGCGTGCAGCCGGCGTCTGAGCGGAACACCTTGGACCTGGTAAGTATAAAATGTGTTCTGGTTGTAATGTTCTTTGCTGTAGGTGTGGGGCTGAAGACGGGATTAAACCCCCGAAACGTTCCCCTATCATCCATTACAATTTTTATTGCATAAGAAACGTCTCCTGAGTGCCGTTATTTCCCTGCGGGGATTGGACCAGCATTTCTTCACTTTTCTGGCACCTGGGGCAAGCTGATTACGAATATTGAGTGCCGGCTGCATTGGACTATATATATATATATATATATATATATATATATATATAGAGAGAGAGAGAGAGAGAGAGAGAGAGAGAGAGAGAGTCGCTTTCAATCAATGCGGCACTCCAGACTACTTCAAAATTGAAGACATTTTATTCAAGTGAACAGCAGCGTTTCAATACATGAGTATTTTCATCAGGCTCCATGGAGCCTGATGAAAATACTCATGTATTGAAACGTTGCTGTTCGCTTGAATACAATTTCTTCAATTCTGAAGTGATCTGGAGTGCCGCATTGATTGAAAACGTGTCTATTATTCTAAGGACGAAGGCACCCGACAAGCATCGAGTTTCGGAGGATGTGCCCGGCCATCTACCAAGTATATATATATGTGTGGCATGCATCAGCACTTGCACCAACCCTCTTATATGTGTCCAGGTGCCATTAGTGATCTGTGGATAATTTACTAAACTGAATTTTAACTGCATTCCAAATAAAAATAAGAAAATTATTTATTAATTTATATTATTGGAGTTTTCTTATTTTCATAAACTTTCAGCCCAATTAAAATGGCAGCAAAAAGAGATATCTGGTAACGTATATTTCAACAAACAAAGCTTGGGCTATTCGCACAGGATCCTCATCTATGAGAGGCAAAAAAGGTGGACCCCCAGTTGGTACAATGATTGGAAAGATATCAATAGTTATCGGAGGTGTGCTACCACTGGACATAAGGTATAGGAACATGTATAGAAAGAAAAGAGTATGTCCATGTGTGATGCACCTATTGAAAATCACACGAATAAAAAGTAACTTTTATTTGTCAATTTTAAGAAAGCGAAATATATAAAAAAACACATACAACAAATACACTCTGTGTTAAAAAGCGGTGTCTCTCTGATCCTATGGGCGGTATAAATCTCCCTTAAATTCAAATACAGAAACGGAGGGCCATAATATTTTTATATAGTATAATGTAATATCACAGTGTTGTATCACTGAATGGTTGGCCACAATCCCTAAATGGAGGCGCACTAAATGACAAGATCAAAATAGAACGTATTGTTGGACAGGCAGTGTGAATAAATGGTGCATAAAGGTCTGCCTAGGCTACTGATTAACACAATATGTATTCCTGACGTCTATCGACACAGGTGTCGTCGTTATAGGATTTCTCCTCCCAAACACAAATATAGGCTGGCAATTATCACAATGCACTGTGTCAATGGGCGCCTGTCATGTATACGCCTAGTTTGGGGGAAATAACTGTGTACCACAATTCCTGGTCCTAGTATACGTCAACGCAAATGTCATCACCTAGGGTATGTCCCTTCTCCAACAAATATATAGGCTGGTGATTTAATCCTGCGCATTGAATATGCGGGTGCTTGTCACCTATGGGCCTAGTTGGGGGTGACAGCCTGGTGATAACTGTGTCGAGTTTTTTGGATGTCGACTTCCAAACAAATATAATCAGGCTGGTGATTGTCACAGTGCGCTGAATCAGTGTGCGCCTGTCATCATAAGGCCTAGTTTGGAATGACAGTTTGAGGTGTAGATTGTCGATAATGTAAATTAACTCAAGACACCTTTGGTGGCCACAGAAAGTTAACAGAAATTACTAAGTCTCTCCATTACCCGAGAAACGGGAATAGTGTGGAGACTGGTATTAATGTTATGGCGACCGCTCATACAGATGAGTCAAATTTCATCTCTGCGGATTGTAATTGGTCTAGTGATCGGATCTTGTGGACACAGTTGGTGTAATGTCGACACTTACTGTCTGTAGTTTATTTGTGGACAAATAATTGATATATACAAAAAACAAAAAACACGTGTTATCCTGCCTCCCGTGAGGGTAATCAAATCGGTACAGGGTCGGTTTTTAGTAATATTAAAATGTCGACAGAAAAGGTCGTCACTTTCAGGGTTGTCGACTTCCAAGCAACAACAGACAGGTGGATGATTATCACAGCGTGCTAAATCAGTATGTGTCTGTCACTGGTAAGCCTGGTTTTGGACTGACAGCCTAGGCATTTAGTGCGCCTCCATTTAGGGATTGTGGCCAACCATTCAGTGATACAACACTGTGATTACATTATACTATATAAAAATATTATGGCCCTCCGTTTCTGTATTTGAATTTAAGGGAGATTTATACCGCCCATAGGATCAGAGAGCCACCGCTTTTTAACACAGAGTGTATTTGTTGTATGTGTTTTTTTATATATTTCGCTTTCTTAAAATTGACAAATAAAAGTTACTTTTTATTCGTGTGATTTTCAATAGGTGCATCACACATGGACATACTCTTTTCTTTCTATACATAACGTATATTTCAATAAAGTCCAGTAAATGACCAGAGATAGTACTCTGCACCGTCAATGTTCTGGAAATCAATTTCTATATGCATGTCAAATCTAGATGTCAATTGGGTATATATCATTATGTTTATGTCACCTTCTCCCTACTCTGATGTCTTCATATCCCAAGGTTTAGCCAATAATAGGGAACACAAATAGGGGAGGTACATAAGTGCATAAATTCAGTATACTGGTATAAATAAAAATGACTTTGTGTCTCAAGTAGTGCAAAAGTGTGGTCTTTTTCAAACGCAAATCAACTGCTATATATCCGCAGCTTTGTGGATAAAAATAAAAGCTTTTAAGAGACTGCACTTTAAAACAAGAAATAGACTCCTGGCTGGGAACTCTGGGATCCTGATGACAATTTTGATAAAAATTGAAACGGGATTTTTTAAAAGTGCTTTTAATATCCTGATGTTTCGGGGTATGAAAACCCCGTTTTCAAGGTGTATAAAAACAAGTGTACAGTAATAGGTCCTACCTTAAATAGACAGGTTGGAGAAATGTGCTGGTCATCCCGTTTGTGGCGTGTCTGTGGCTGCTTCCGGGTTGCCGGGCTTCCGGTAACGTGTAGTGTAGTGTAGTACTACACGTTACCGGAAGCCTGGCAACTACATGCAGTGACTAAATGCTTCTCCAGAAGGCACCCGGGTAGCTGTTCATTTCCAATGAGTGCCAGGCTGACTGGATGATATATATATATATATATATATATATATATATATATATACTTGGAAGGGCCGGGCACAGCCACCGAATGTCTGCTACTCGTCGGGTGCCCTCGTCCAGAGGGGTATGTAGACGTTCTTGTAGTAACGCGGCACTCCAGACAACTTTCAACGTGCAATAAAGGTTTTATTGAAGCATCTCAGCAACGTTTCAATACGACAGTATTATCATCAGGCTGTCGTATTGAAACGTTGCTGAGATGCTTCAATAAAACCTTTATTGCACATTGAAAGTTGTCTGGAGTGCCGCGTTACTACAAGAACGTCTATATATATATATATATATATATATATATATATATATATATATATAGTTGTTTTGATTCTAGCAAAAAATAAATGTGTTAGCATGCTACAAGAAAGACCAAGATTGCCCCCCATCAATGCCATTTTGATGCAGTTCAAGCTTACTGTACAGTAGGTAGCATTTTCCACAAATTACAGGAGTTATCCTGATTATTAGGATGTCTTTTCTTAGGTCTTCCAGAGATCACGCCAACCAGCACAACTTGTATTTACAGAGGCTGATAAATTATACTAAGCATATTAAATTACACTAAGCAATTTTAACAGCATAAATTACAGTTTGCATTGTTGCAGTTTTCATACCTATAAATTGACAAAACAACAGGGACATTTACAAAAAAATGTGCTAAATGCATAGTTTAGTAACAGTTAAAAATATCATATTCTGTAATGTTCTTGTTAAAGTTGTACAAAGCTAGAACTAGTAACATAGTAACATAGTAATTAAGGCTGAAAAAACAAGTTAAGGCCCCCATACACTATGCGGGTGGGCAGCATCGCAGGGGGGGCTACCGGTGACAGTGGGGCTGGCGGCGGTGATATGTGTGTGCGCCGCAGCGGGCGGGTGCCGGTGACAGTGGGGCTGGCGGCGGTGATATGTGTGTGCGCCGTAGCGGGTGTGCAGCAGTGGGGGGGTGCCGGTGACAGTGGGGCGGGCGGCGGTGATATGTGTGTGCGTCGCAGCAGCAGGCAGGCGAGCAGTGGCTATTACAACTTTGAAATAACATGTCAAATGACTGTCCGGCTACCCCTGGGAAGGAGGCCGCTGATTGGCTGAGAGTGCTCTATCTCAGCCAATCAAAAACCGGACAGTCATTTGACATGTTATTTCAAAGTTGTAATAGCCGCCCGCTGCGGCACACACACTGATCACCGCCGCATGCGATTTATCACATGTATAAAATGGCACATAAAGTGCCAAATTGTAAGTGAGCCACCTGGGGAGCTGCCAGGCGGCTCGCAGGAGAATTGGGTCCGACTTGTCCCTTGGGCAAGTCGGCCTAATGTATGGGGGCCCTTAGCCCATCGAGTTCATCCTGTTTGATTTGTAACTACTGACTTGACTAAAGGGGCATACACACACATAGATGTGTGCTAAGCTACTTTGGGTAGGCGATTTCCTGGTGTCCAGATCTCCCATGGGCAGCACATACACATGCAGAGATTGTACTAAGCGATTTTGCTTAAGCAAAAAAAGGCCGGGTAGTGTTTCAGAATGAGAGATTGTGATTAGTATCTTTCATTCTGTACACACACAGAAAGATTTGCAGTCACCTGCTAAGCAATTTGACTAGATTTTGACTGCAGGCACTAGCTTAGTTAGCAGGTGATAATTAATCTATCTGGGCATACACACAGAGAGATCTGTGCTTATTTTCTAAGCAAGCTAGTCAGATTATAAAATAGAAAATTTTAGAAAATAGCACAACAGCTCCGTGTGTGCCCTTAAGTCATATCTGTAGGATTCCCTTAGTGGCCAAAAATGCATCCAGTTTTTAAATTCATTAACAGTAGTTGCTGTAATCACCCCCATCGGCAATGAGTTCCAGAATCTTACTGCTCTAATGGTGAAGAATCCTCTTCTTAATTCAGTACAGAATTTATTTTCCTCAAGCTTCAGTACATGCCCGCGTGTCCTAAGTATAGGCCTGTTAGTGATCAAATCATCTCCCAGTTCGATATGATTCCCCATCCTCTATTTGAATATGACCTCTCAAACCTTCGTTTCTCCAGTGAAAATATGTTCAGCCTGGTTAACCTATCTTTGTATTCAAAAGTGATAAAATGAGTGATAAATAGCCAAACAATCAGCTCCTACCTGCCATGTCACAGACTGTGTTTGAAAACTGTCAGGTAGGAGCTGACTGGCTGGCCGTTTATCACTCTCCATTTTATCACTTTTTGATGCTTAGAGCATCTAGCCCCTGGTCTTATCTAAAATATTGGTACTTGTTTCCTAGCAAGGCACCCACTAAGCAAATAGCTTAGTGTGCTATTCTGCGTAGGAAAATCGCATCGCATTGTATACCATCTATAGTGCTGTGCGATGCGATGTCCATGTTAACTGCACAGGAGTGCTTATACAAATAAAATATTGCATAGGATCGCATGGGACCAAATGCGATGCGATATTTGATTGTACATGCTATAAGATGTGATGAGTGCTTACAATGAGATGTGATGGGTGCTTACAATGAGATGTGATGCTATGTGATGTGTGCATAGTATGTGATGTGATGGGTGCTTACAATTGTAAGCACCTGCACCTACGCCATTTTTTAGCGTCAACCCCAGTATCCATGCCACCCCGAAGCGTGGCGAGCGCAGCAGAAGGCGTCCTCTGACATTTTCATACCCCCACTATCCACGTCGGCGTTGGAGTTGATTTTAGATAGTGTGGGGAGCGCAGCGAGCCACTGAGCCCGAAGCATGGCAAGCGCAGCGAGCCCCGCGATGGGACGCAAATAACTTTACATGTATTCTGCGACCCCTCACGGGGATCACTGCGCTCGCCAGACTTCGGGCTCGGTGGCTTGCTGCGCTCACCACACTATCTAAAGTCAACTTCACACCGACGTGGATATTGGGGGTATGAAAAGGTCAGAGGACGCGTTCCGCCGCCCCTCGCGGGGCTTGCTGCGCTCACCATGCTTTGGGGTTGCGTGGATACTGGGGTTGACGCTAAACAATGGCGTAGGTGCAGGCAGTGGCGGATTCAGGGGGGGGCACCCGGGCACGTGCCCCCCCTGTCATTAATTTTGTAGCTGAGGACCAGGGCTTTCCAACTAGCCCAGCCCCGTGTCTCTAGCCTCCCGGGAAATGGAGATATCGCCTGGCAAAGCTGTAATGTTTTTTTCCCCCCACCCGGTTCCGGCGGCTGCCAGTTCCCCCTCTGGCATCGCAGAAGCTTGTGGTTGATCTCATTCCATACCAAATCGCTGGGCCTTCAATATGATACCAGGCTGGTCCATATCTATCAATCGGTTTCAGAGATATTGCATGTAAACCAATTTTTTTATTTTTGAAATGTAATTTCATGGCTGTTCATGTTCTTTGAGGGCAGATTACTCTGGAACCAAACGTTCCAGTTTCACTGGACCAAAATCATTCAAAGCCCACTCAAAAGTTCTTCAATATGATATTTGTCTCATGTAAATGGGTCAGTTGGTTCCGAAGATATAGCCGGTTAAATTAGATAACTGGTTAAAGGGGGGAAGGGGTGGTTTTCTCTCCCCATCACACCAGAAAATGCAGGGACTAGGCTGGTGTAAAAGGGGCCAACCTGGGAATGCATTTTCTGGTGTGAAAGGGGTATTTTTTCAAATAGCCGGGACCTGCAGTGCTCTGAATACAGCCAGGCTCTGCCACTGTCAGTGGCTATCACTTCTAACTGGCAGCAGCTGTCCCCGTTTACCGCGAGCATGTATTCCCCCTTGGCAATGAGCATGTAATCCCACATGGCAACAAGCATGGAACCTCTGGCAATGAGCATGGAAGCCTTGGCAATGAGCATGTAGATAAGCAGCACTTATGTAGCATAATTTTTAATAGGCAATATGGTGTTTGGCATAATACATAATGGACATAATAGCGTGTAACTTAACGTGTAATGGACATTATGGTGTAAATGTTTAATGCGCGCCTTTGGTGCACAATGTCCCTGTTTATGAAGCGTATTGTGAATTTTGGCTTAATCTGTGTGGCATTATGTGAATTCTGGCTCAATCCATTTGGCATTATGTGAATTTTGTCTCAATCCATTTGGCATTATGTGAATTTTGTCTCAATCCGTGTGGCATTATGTCAATTCTGGCTCCATCCGTGTGGCATTATGTGAATATTGGCTCATTCCATTTGGCATCATGTGTAAGGGGCAAGTATAATGGGGTGTAGTATTTTGTTGCATAATGTGTAGAAGTTGTATATGATGTTGTACACTACACTCAAGGACACGCCCCCTGTTGAGTGGCCACACCCCCTTTTCTGGAGCGCGCCTTCGGCGCACGCACAATTGCATCCTTCACATTTGACGCCATGGTGGGCCTGCGTACTTTAACTGCCAGGGCCTATTTTTAGTCCCATTCCCACCCTCTCTCTGCTGCTCTCTTAGCATGTACACTGGCACCACTAACACTGCCCCCTCCCCCACCTAAACCCTCTTTTATCATGGTGCCCCCCCTGTCATTTTATCCTTGATCTGCCCCTGGGTGCAGGTGCTTACAATTGTAAGCACCCATCACATCACATACTATGCACACATCACATAGCATCACATTGTAAGCACCCATCACATCTCATTGTAAGCACTCATCACATCTCATGGCATGGGTGCTTGTACAATCCAATATTGCATCACATCGCATGGTAAAACGTACCATGCAATGCGATGAGATGCGATTTCACTACGTTTGCGTACGTAAGAAATCTGGGCGCCCTGCTAGGAAACAAGTACCAAAATATTTTTTTAATTAGTTATAGGTGACATGAAATAGGAAAAATCAAATAATATTGCCCTCACTCACTCATAACTGACTTCGGGCGGGATGTATTAATATACATCATCGCCCTTCGCGTAACAGCCGCCATGATGCTGCCGCATATGTACTAACATATGCGGCTAGCATCGGGTTGTGGTGACGGGAACCCCCGCGATACCTGTGATGTGGTCTGCGGGGGTCTCCGTCACCTCCCGGCGGCTGCCAGCACCCCCCTGCGTCTCCTCCTCCCCCCTGAAGCCGGATGTCCTCCCGGCTGTGACACCTGGGGGAGGAGGAGATCAAAGGAGGACGGGAGGGGGGGCGCACAGACGGCGGGCGGGGAAAGAAGCCCATAGGCTTCTATAGGGTATCGCCACCCAGAGGGTGGCGATACCTTACAATGCATTGACGGGGCGGTGGGGTTTTAATACATAGGGAAATGCAGTAAAACGGGTGGCGGCAGATATTCATGGCCCCACAGAAAAGTGAAAACAAATAAGAGCTCATGCCTGTGTGATGCTGTATCTGTATACTAGCACTCTGCTCCATGGTTTAGCCTCTCTGATCTTACTGCTGTGGGGCAGCGAATGTATCAGTAAGTGGAAATGGAGATGGAGACAGAGGATCTAACACCTAAGACTAACACTTAAGCAGTATTTACAAACATCAGCGCAGTACACATTACTTAGGCTTTGTTTGATTATCCCAATGTGTTACATACAATTAGGACTGTAAAAAACTCAGAATATTGCATTACTATTGACAACATAATAGGTACACCACAAATAATCTTGCACCCTCAGTTCCAGAAGGTTACCGGATTATCCATTTTGCCAGATTATCATTGGTATTCCCCCACAGCGTGACTGCCCCCCCCCCCCCCCCCCCCCACACACACACACCTTGGGTCGCCCCCCCGCCTTAGCATGACTCCACCCGCAGTCTTCCTATGCCACCTGAGGAAGCTGGGTGCCCTTTGTGCAGCAAAACATGTCAAGATTTCGGCAGTATTACTTGCTATTGGTGGACGATTCTCAGAGCCTACAATCTCTAAGGACTTTTGCTAAGCAATTTTCTGTTGGACACATGTCCAATGCTATGGTAACTGCTATTGCTGCTGTAGCTAAACCTATTTATTTGGAATGAGATTTAAATTGCTAATTCTTATTGACTGCTTACCCCTTTACCAGTTGAAATTAGCATCATATCTTTGCATACTTGTAAAACTGTCCCTGAGGATTTTTTACAACATCCAAAATTATCTTATATTGCTCCTGGCCAGAATCCCAACAGACCCCAATAAATATTATTGGTACTTGTGAGTTATCTGGGCTGCCGATTTTTTGATTGTATGCCTTAAGTTAAGGCATACAATCAGATGCGATGCGATATCGCATCGCATCGCATCGCATGCGACCATCGGATGCGATGACCCGATTTTTCCATAGGAATCAATGTTAAAATGGACTGAGTCCATTTTAACATGGAATTCAATGGGAAAAAGGGGTCCTTTTCATACCCCTACTATCCAAGTGGGCATGGAGTTGGATATAAACCTGTGGCGAGCGTAGCGAGCCACCGAGCCCGAAGCGTGGCGAGCGAAGCGAGCCCCGCGAGGGGACGGTATTCTGTGTCCCCTCGCGGGGCGCGCTACGCTCGCCACGCTTCGGGCTCGGTGGCTCGCTACGCTCGCCACAGGTTTATATCCAACTCCATGCCCACTTGGATAGTAGGGGTATGAAAAGGACCCCTTTTTCCAATTGAATTCCATGTTAAAATGGACTCAGTCCATTTTAACATTGATTCCTATGGAAAAATCGGGTCATCGCATCGCATCGCATCCGATGGTCGCATGCGATGCGATGCGATGTGCCCGATCCGATCCGATTTAGAAATCGGCAGCCCGGATAACTCACAAGTACCATATTATTTTTACCATACCACTACCACAAACCTTATCTTACCCAACCCCTCCCGTCTTCTAACCCAGTGGCGTACGTAGGATTTTTAGAGGGGGATTTACATATGTAAACCAAGATCTCCCACTCTATAGTGCATTGGAGTCTGGGGGAGTGGTAACTGCCCTGAATATTGGTCTTTTTAAACACCGGATACTGTATGGCATACAGTATTAATATTTAACAGTACAGATGGTCTGTAATATAGGTCTTATTTTAACATTTAAATAAGATAATGGTCAGGAAATGTTTAAAGATATTATCATTTATAAATACACAAACATAATAGAACCAGTACTGCACTTTCTAAGCTCACAATCTCCCACTTCATGGTAAGGCTCCTGTCTCTTCCTCCTGAGAGCTACTCTCTGGTCCATTGCAATGTTTGAGGGTTCAGAACCACACATACAGTAAATGTGTTATAAGAAGCTGGCAAACTAGGCATGTGCAGCTGCTCCTCTGTCCCTTACACTGCATGATGTGGTGGCAGCTCTATTGATCATATTAAATACCAGTGCTTTTGTTGCCAAGAAGAGGGGGGTTTCTGGTCAACCAGAAACCTCCCATAAATTTGCTTATGTAAGCACTTAAGCCACCGCTCAGCAGCCGCCCACCGGCCATCGCTGCTGTCAGTGGGGACCAGTGCCTCCATAGCAGCGATGCTAGCCAGTCAGAGGCATTAGCGGGGAGTGGGACCAGCCCCCAATGCCAAATGCATCCTTATAATTACAAAATCCTTATCTAATATCCCCAGTATAATTAAAAAAATGTAATAGTGACCCCTAAAAACATTTTATTTACTTTTTCTTTTTTGCTCCGAATACATAATTTATTTAGTACTAAGGGAGCACAAATTTTATTTTTAACATACCCACTGGATAGTTGTTCTAGCACTAGTCCTGCAATCACTAGGAGAAAGCACTAGAGGTCCAGGACCACTGCTAATGACATGGTCCAGTTTTGAGACGGTGGGGGATTCTTTTATATTTTATAATAGGAGAAAAATCAGAATAGCGGTTTGTGGCATTTAGCATATTTTTATTTTTAATTTTTAACAAGTTTGCCTTTAATAAATCAGTAACTTTTTCACCCCCCAAAATGAGCAAAACATATATTTTATTACATTATCCTCTGAAAGAAACAACAAACTAAATAAACTTAAACTAAATTGCATTACAAAAGAACCTTTTTTCTTTACATTGTCTTATTAAAGGTACTTTAAAAAAAATAACGAGAAAGAATATACAGTATTTATAATTTTATACTTAAGAACTCTCTCATTTCTTTATTACATTCAAAAGCCATTTAAATGGACTAATTCCCCCCTGACATTCTATGGAATGAGAGAAAAGCGCATATATTTATCGCACTCCACATCGCCGCTCTTCGCACTTTCAGAAATCGCAAATTTTAGTCATAATTCGCATATTTAATGAAATGCGCATTAGAGGCTAAAAAGTGCGATGTAGTGCGATTTGCGGTGAATTGATGCGAAATTATGTCACTAAAAAGTGCGATTTCTTCCGCCGGTCATGTGCGAATTTTAGACCAACCGGAGTGCGATTTACAAGACTGTCTCCACATGCCAAATAACCCCTAATCTATTGGCCCACCTAGGTCCCCTCCATTATGCATCACACCCCCTATATAAAGGGGCATTGGCGCCATTTCACTCTTTGATAGGAAGTAAGGAGCATGGAGAGGAGCAGTGGCAGTGTGAGAAGAGGAAGAGGTGTTGGTGGCAGAGTGAGGAGTGGCAGAGGGGCCAGTGGCAGATGGAGCAGTGGCAGTGGGACCAGAGGAAGAGGGGCCAGTGACAGAGGGAGCAGTGGCAGCAGCCAGGCAAGAGGAGCCAGTGGGAGAGGCAGCAGAGGATTGGTGAGGTCGACCTCCATTACAGGGAGTGGCAGCCACCATGGCCACTGCAAGGGCAGCCCCAGACCAGGCCCTGGCAGACCAGGCCCAGCAGGAGGAGGTGGAGGATCCCCTGGCATCCCCATCCTGTAGCCAGGACCTTTCCCATACCCCACAGCAGCTGCAGGAGGGCCACATGTCCGAGATGGAGGAAGATGGAGGTGAGGAGGAGGAGGACGAGGAAGACACTGGCATGGAGGAGGATTTTGACATGCATGTGGAAGATATAGAGGATGAGGAGGAGGGTGAAGCTGGCCGCACCAAAAGTGGGAGAAAGGTCCGATTCAGTTATAAGGAGAATGTGGCGCTTGTCCGGGCCATCATACCCCTGTATGACCGCTTACTGGGGAAACCCAGCACAAGACCACCTCACATCGTAAACGTGGTATGTGGAAGGACATCACCCAGGCGGTCAACGCTGTCAGTCACCGCAAGAGGCTAATCAAAAACGTTAAAAAGCGGTTTAACGACATCAAGCGGCAGCTGAAAAAGAAAATGGCCATGGAGATGGAGGAGGCCACCAAGATTGGCAGAGGAAGCCCCACCACATTGCGGGTTGCAATATGGGCTTCATTATACCGGTGCTGTGCAGGGCCATCGGGGGTGCGCAAAGGTGTCATGAGCCAGGAAAGACACCCATATCCAGTCACCTAAAACCAAATAAAGGAAGTTATTGCCTTATATGGTAAGGTATGTGCAGTGGGCAAATAGTATTTACTTGGACAAGAGTAGTAGGCTGGTGAAAATTGAAACACACACACACATTTCAGCAGGTACAAATACGAATAGAGAGGGTAATATGTAAAAATGTACTTACCAAGTAGCCAGCCCTCTGGCATTTGTTGTTGGGTAAATCGGTTCCAGAGGCCGGAGTGTCTCAGAATATAGGCGTCATGGTAGTTCCCAGGGAAGCCTGCAACCACACTTAGGATTTTGAGATGAGCATCACATACAACCTGCACGTTCAGGGAGTGCCGCCCACGCCTATTGACATAGACGTGGCCTTGCACGTGCGGTGCCATAATCCCAATGTGTGTGCAGTCTATAGCTCCCAGCACATGAGGGAATGCCACTCTGACTCTGAACTGGGGAATCTGATGTATGTCCGCCACAACTTCTTAAAAGCAAGTAACACTTGAGTAAAATGCTTTGAGAAAGTGGCTTGTGATACCCCCAAGGACCATGAGGTCACGGACTGAGTGCAGCCAGTGGCCAAATAGTAGAGGGTACACATTAATTTCTGCAGCCCAGACACTGCATAGTTGCCCCCCCCCCCCCAAAAGGGTCCAAATCATCTCTCACCTGCTCATATAAGTTCAACAAGTTATTGCGGTTCAGCCTAAACATCCCCACAACCTGTTGATCCGAGAGGGAGTCCAGGTACAGCCTAGCACGATACATACGTGGGGTACGCACTATTTGGGGTGGTACCTGGTTCTGGTGCGCAGCTTCCTCCCTCCTGCCCAGCTCTCCAAATGCCCCAAATCCAAAATGAGCAACTCAAATCCACTCTGCACAATCTCCATGTCTCAAACCCTCACAGGTGTCCTTAATGATGTGGGGGTATATGTAGGAGTGTTTGTGAGTGAAATTAAGGACACCTGTGATGACATTAACCATGTGTGCACTTGACTAAATTGAGTTCTGGGCCAAATTGCCCAACAGAACCTGGTCTGAAAAAATGGCGATTATTAGACACCTTAAAAGTGCGATTTGCGAAATCCCATTCCATTAAATAAGCGATTTGTATACTTTTCTATTGGAAAACATCTGGATGCGATAAAAGTGCGAATTTTTACCGCACTTTCAGTACGCATGACTTATCGCACAAAATATACGATTTAGGGACCTTTTCGCATCAGATTAAATATGCGATTTCACGGACAAATGCGAATTAGCCGTTTTTGGAGTAAAATTTGCCAAAAAACACAACTCTCATTCCATAGAATGTCACCCAATATTTCTTGGATAGATTTTCTAATCTCCAATCTCTTGGTTTGGTTCCCAACCTTTTTTCTCTCCCGTACCCCATTATTTTCATTTTAAAATATCCACAGTACTTATGAGTGGAGTGAAAATGATTGGTATGCATATCCTTATGCATGTACTTATATTAAGGAGTAGCGGAGGAGTAGTGTGTGGTCAGGAATCAAGTCCCTCTGTGTCTGGCTGCTGGCTGTGTACTGTCTCCAGGGTTCACGCTAACCTGTAGTAGTAATGTTGCTGCTTCCTCCACTCTTGCTAGCGTGGGGCAGATAAAACCTGATCCTGATGTTTGAGGGCAGTGTGAGTAGCTTCCAGTGGATTGCTGGTCGGGCAAAAGCACGAGGAGACACTGACAATGCTGCAGTCTGAACCGGAAGTGCGCAATGTGATTCATCTCCAGGGTAACAGGAGACTTCTTCCTCCTCTTCCGCCATTACCATTATTATTTTCTCTGCAGTGTACCCCCAGGGGTATGCATACCACTGGTTGGGAACCATTGTCTTACAGTATCTAGATAATCATCTTCAAAATTCGTTATCATTACCCCCTCCTCAGCCTTCCCTTTTTCCTGATCATTCTTGAAAAATGCTTGAAGATTTGTAACATTATGGTATTTATTTTTTCTTTATGATTTATCGCAATTCTCCAATAAAATTTTATTTAACATCAAAGTGTTACTAGCTACACTACCATAATATTTGGACACATCCCCTATTTTTCCAAAATAGACACTATATCCTGGTAAAATTACTTATGTTGGTTAAGTTAATCCAACTATGCTTCTTTAAGATATTATTCATAAATTATACCTACTGTAATTGCATCCAAACACTAATGAAACCCTTTGTTGTCTTCCATGTAAAGATAATTTATTTTGCATTGTAATTTTGTCTCATGATTTTTTGTCATTTTAATTAAATATATTTTACAGCTGACTAACCAAACTCATTGGAATACATTCCTGGTTGTAATTGTTATTGGCAGAGTCTATGGTGTTGATAATGTAGATACAGTATAAGCATTGGGTGATGGAGGTTAGTCGGCAAGATAACGCAATGTTAATACACATATAAATAGTATAAGCAGATCCAGCCAAGAGCTTACATTAATGTAGATGGTGTACATTTTGATGATAGGTGCTTACAAGTTGGAATATAAACAGCAAACATTATCAATAGATATAAATCTCTCTTGTGCTAAGTTCTCAACAGTTGTGCAGCATTGTGACGTTCCAAATACATAGAGAAAGGTTTGGGGATTTGCAGACCCTGTCTAACTGATGCTGCTTTCAGACCGCATAACTGGCTTTGACCCTGTATTTGGAAACGTTTCCAAAAACGGGTCTGCCAGATAAAACCCCTTTCACACCGCAGCACTTAAACGGTATATTACCGTTTAAGTGCCGATTTTTTGACACTGGCAGACCCGTTTTTGGAAACTTTCCAAATACAGGGTCAAAGCCAGTGCAGCCTTCAGCCCTCCCCTCCGTGCAGCCCCCCCCCCCTCGCGCGTGTCGACCGAGAGCATGTCGACGCCCCCCGCGCATGTCGACGCCCCCGCGCATGTCGCCGCCCCCGCGCGTGTCGGCGCCCCCCCCCCCCCCCCTGTCGACTTACCCCGTGCCGGTATCTCCGTTGTGGTTCCCGGCACTGCAGCTCAGTATGCTCGGAAAGCACTTATGAAAAAAGTGTCTTCCAGAAAATGGCTGCCCCATAGGAAAACCTGTTTAAAAAAACTGTCTTTCGTATGGGGGCAGCCATTTTCTGAAAGACACTTTTTTCATAAGTGCTTTCCGAGCATACTGAGCTGCAGTGCCGGGAACCACAACGGAGATACCAGCACGGGGTAAGTCGACACGGGGGCGCGTCGACACGAGCGGGGGGGGCGTCGACACGCGCGCGGGGGGTGTCGACACGCGCGGGGGGCGTCTCCAGTGCTGTGAATACTTAATGAGCGCTCATTAAGTATTCACTGTGCTGAATTTAGGACCCAGCTCATTGGCTGGGTCCTAAATACCGTTTCAGAACCGATTTTGAGCCTAAAATACCGGTTCTGAAACGGGTAGGACCGTGCATTTTAACCGGTTAGAAAAAACGTTTTTTTCTAACCGGTTAAGTGGTCCTGCACCTTTCAGACCGCACACATTACCGTTTTAAAACGGTAAAAAAACGGCAATATACCGTTTTTAAAGTGCGGTCTGAAAGGGGCATGAATGTGTGATGTTATTGTGGCTAATGATTAATGAACAATAACACTTAGTTAAGAGACAGCTTGTAGCATTTAACCATGTAACTAAACTGTATGTCAACATCTCCTCTCTTGGTAAGAGTTTTAAAATCCACAAACTGACTCAAACTTTCCTATGACACAACATATTAAAAGATCACTCATGATATAGTTTACTGCGAATAACGTTTTTTCAACAAGTTCTCAAACAAAATAATGTATGATATTGTTGTAGTTGATTTTCTATGGTGCTTTTTACTAACTACAGCACAGGATGTTGAGAGTTTTCTTAGAGTTTAAGGGCCAGATGTATCAAGCTTCAAAAAGTGATAAAGTGAGGAGTGATAAACAATCAGCTCCCACCTGTCATTTTTCAAACCCATGCTGTAACATGACAGGTAGGAGCTGATTGGCTGGCTGTTTATCACTCTCCATTTTATCACTTTTTACTTCATACATCTGGACCTAAGACACTTAGGGTCTGATTCAAGCTGCTCACTAGGCTGTGTATATTTGCTGCCTAACGAGCAGATAAACGCCATCCCGCCCAACACACGCCCACCCACCTTCCGAATCCCTGCACTAGGTGCGGATGTGTATGTGTTACTTGCCATCAAATGATTTTTCGTCTGCTCACTGTGAAAAGTAAGCCAGGACATATATTTAATTTGAACACTTTCCGTTAAACTGGGGCCGGGTGCTGACATCATGTGACATCAACCGCCCGCCCTGAGCAGGCAGAGGCATATCTGTGTTTGCTGGGGTCCGTCCAGCATTTCTATAGGTGCACCCATCATTTTTGTGTGGGCACGCTCATGAAATGATGTGTGAACCAAGCGAATGTCCACTGCCTGTCACTCAAGCTGCATGCACCTCGGGGAACAGAAACTTAGCCAAAATCACTTGCAGCTGAGGCCTGCACATGCGCATTGGCGACAATGCGCATACACAGACCAGTAACAACGGGGACATTCTGAATTGACCCCATAGTTAAAAAAACAACTTTTTATCAAAAGTAGTCAATTTCAGTCAATCCAACAGCAACAAGGTGAGCCATGTAACCAGCGCCCACCCGCTTCAGCTGACTTGCTCTGACACACGGTTCATGGGGAGGGTGCGGGCGCGGCAGCAAGTCAGCAGTGGTATGGGTGAGTGTTGCGGGTGGGGCTAAACTGGCTTTACTGGGGGGGGGGGGTGCGGGCACCACTCCTCACCTTGCTCCACGACGCTGACCTGCCCCCAAGTGCCGCCCTCCAGTGGCTGTTGCCCACAGGCAAATGTTGGTGCCGGCCTTGCATGTAACGGGCAACTGATCCACCTGTATTTAGTTCTACAAAAAATCCATTTATTTTTTATTGTTTTCTGGTGAGTCAGTCTGTTCATAAAAGTGCCATTTTCTATTTAAAGGTGTAATTTCTTCTCTATAGCAGACTTCCTTTTGGACTCATTACTTCATTTTGCTTTTTCTAAACTTTGCGGTTCTTAAAATGCAATATTGACAAATTCCTCAAGATGGGATGTATTAACTTTGCGGTGTATGTGCCACCACACATCACATCAATACTAATCGTATATGTTCAGACATATGTATTTATTATCGGACACATCTCCTTATAAGAGCTGTCCTTTGCGATGCACTCTAATCCCTGAGCTTCCAGGTTTTAGACCCAGGAGTCCATCTGCACATATGCAGAAGGACGCTGTGGCCACGGGGTGTACAATCCGATCGGATCCAGCACAAAGCACAATGTGGTAAGATGCCCATAGCCTGCTATAGGGTAATGTTAGCTATAGCTGGCATTACCCTCCACATCAGGCGTTAGGGCTTTAGCACATTTGGAAATGCAGTAAAAACACAGAAAACAGGAATTTACTGCGTTTCTGCTTTACAACTTTCTGCCCTATACCTCTTGGAGGATTTCCCTTTGTTAAGTCAGACAGAGAGACACTCTCTCTGTGAGAGAATTGTGAAAATATCGCTATTCGCTATCCTGTTGCACAGGAACACCGATGGCTGATTAAGCTGGAGGTGACATAAATCACCAAAGGGATTTCATGCTGGGAAGAGGTAGCAGTGTTGGACAGATAGGGCTGCGGCTGGCAGCCAATGGGTGTCAAGGGAGGAGTTTAGCAGGGCAGAAGGGTCTTGTGACCAGAGATCAGCTTCCTCTCTGGAAATTTTCCCACCCTCCCATCCCTATTTTCTGTCTCTATTTTCTTCACTTGGGCGGCGGTAAAGAACGGTCAATTGTGTAGATGGAATGTGTGTAGGTTAGTGGGTGAGCTCTCCAGGCATCGATTGTCACGAGCCATACTTCTATGCACGGAAGATGGCTGCCACCACCGACCCAGGTGGTTGGCTGGGAGAGTTGGTCACCAGCGGTGTGTGAATGGTATGGTGATCCTACCCAGTGGTGTAGTTAGGTGCCACGGCGCCCGGAGCAAGGGCATGTTTTGCGCCCCCCCTCCCCCCCAATATGTCATAGGTGAGGCTCCTGCGCAGTGAAAAGTTGGCACGGACCAACATTATACCACACACCGTAATGCCCATTGCACATTTTAGTGAACTTTGTAATTCCAATTACACATAAGCCCACACATAATGCCCATTACATACTATATAACACTCCGCAATGCCCATGACATACTATATAACACTCCGCAATGCCCATGACATACTAGATAACACTCCGCAATGCCCATGACATACTATATAACACTCCGCAATGCCCATGACATACTATATAACACTCCGCAATGCCCAGTACATACTATATAACACACCGTGATGCCCAGTACATACTATATAACACACCGTGATGCCCAGTACATACTATATAACACACCGTGATGCCCATGACATACTATATAACACACCGCAATGCCCATGACATACTATATAACACTCCGCAATGCCCATGACATACTATATAACACTCCGCAATGCCCATTACATACTATATAACACCGTAATGCCCATTACATACTATATAAACACACCGTAATGCCCATTACATACTATATAACACTCCGCAATGCCCATTACATACTATATAACACACCGTAATGCCCATTACATACTATATAACACACCATAATGCCCATTACATACTATATAACACTCCGCAATGCCCATTGCATACTATATAACACACCATAATGCCCATTACACATTTGACACATAAGTGCCACTTACCTAGATGCTCAATGCCAGGGGCTTCATGCTCAATGCCAAGGGGCTTCATGCTCGATGCCAAGGGGGACTGAATTTGCTCGTTGCCCAGGGGTGCAGAACTGTGCAGCGGACGGCTCCCGGCCACTGTGCAGCAAGGTGGGAGGATGGGT
The DNA here is from genome assembly GCF_055691185.1 of Crinia signifera. Classification (NCBI taxonomy): domain Eukaryota; kingdom Metazoa; phylum Chordata; class Amphibia; order Anura; family Myobatrachidae; genus Crinia; species Crinia signifera. The sequence continues at coordinate 192,055,370 of NC_139218.1, forward strand.
GCAGCAGGGTGGTAGGGTCGGTGGGTGGGTGCAGCAGGCTGGGAGGGTTGGTTGGTGCCGCAGGGTGGGTGGGTGTGTGCTTGCAGCAGGGTGGGTGGGTTTGTGCAGCAGGGTGGGTGGGTGGCTGCTTGCAGCAGGGTGGGTTTGTGCAGCTGGGTGGGTGGTTGCAGCAGGGTGCGTGGGTGATGCAGGGTGGATGCAGCAGGGTGGGAGGGTGCACCTTACCTCACCCCTCCCCCTGCTGTGCTGTGCTGCGCTGCGTCGCGTCCATCTCCCCTCCCCTGGGTGGGTGGTTGCAGCAGGGTGGGTGGGTGCGTGGGTGGATGCAGCAGGGTGGGAGGGTGCACCTTACCGCACCCCTCCCCCTGCTGTGCTGTGCTGCGCTGCGTCGCGTCCATCTCCGCTCCCCTCCTCCTGGCTCCCCGCTCCCCGCTGTGTCCGGGAGAAACTGCAGTGCTGCTAAATATTCATATCTCCCGCTGGACCGCTAGCCAATAGGCGCTCGCGGTCCAGCAGCCACCAGTTGATTGGCTTCTGGACCGCAAGCGCCCATTGGCTAGCGGTCCAGCGTGCGGGAGACGTGTTGTGAACTTTACATAGCTGCAGCAGCAGCAGCAGCACGTCTCTCGCGGGGGAGCGGGCAGGGCAACGGCGGAGGCGGGCGAGCGAGCTGGTGGTGCCGGCACAGCTTCGGCGCCAGGCTAGCTTCCTGCGCCCGGAGCGTGTGCTCCGCCGGCTCCGGGCTCGCTACGCCTCTGATCCTACCCCACCCCTTTTCTTTAATCTGACCGTTCTTTAGTGCCGCCACCAATATATATATATAGTTTAGTCTGTTGTCAAAAATAAATTTGACATTCATTATTTTGAAACGCCAGCACTTGTGTCCGTGTCGTTATTTTTAGATAAGTTAGTAAGTTAAGTGTTAATGTCTGTTAAGCATGAGAGTACCGACGGTGAATTTAATACATATGCAATTCACGAACCATATAATGATTTTTCAAGTCTGTGCAAATGAGATTACGGTAAATCTGATCCTTCCACAACTCTGCACAGAGACAGTCTGATTGAGGCAGACACTGATATCCCACAACAACCTTTCAATCACCTGGGCATGCCTGTGTATTTTCAAACATTCCTAGAAAATGGCAGATGTCCACCCATAGATGCTCACTTCCTGTCAGTCAAATTGTGAGGGGATTGCAAATAGATCCTTTTGCTATTTTTGAGGCTATTTTGGCACACACTTGCACGCTATGATTCATACGCATGTGCAGTCATTCAATAATCAAATCACTAACATCATTGATCAATTCTGAATAACTTCCAATACAGAGGCGGAGCATATGGGCTGTGGAACCAGGTGCAAAAATATAATTTAGGCCCCTCTCTTCCATCCCAAACCAAGTTCACAATACGCAACATGGGAGAGCAAGAGGGTGACAGTGTAAGGCATGGAAAAGCAGTAGGTTAACAGGAAGAGAGTGACAGGGGAAGACATCGATGATGGGTACAAGTACAATGTCCTGTGCGGTGCAGATGACAGGGGGCATCTACCTTGGTGGAGGCAGAAACACAGTGGTCCCTGCAATGTCTTTGACTGGACCCCATCCCTTGGATTTCCTCGGTTTGGCACTTGGTCATACAGTACATACTCTAAAAGTGCCAATTACACCGGTTGTGAGCTGCCTTTAATTAACAGAGAGAAGTGAATCATAAAAAAACGAACAGCTGCATGTGACTGTGATCATAAGTGCTCATAGGTGGCAGGACTCTGCTATCAGTACAGAACTCAAGGTCATCCCTGCCCCTCTAAGCTAAGGGCTATGTCCTTCAGGCAGTGGGGCCCACCCTGCTCTAGGCCATTCATTCAAAATTGATTAAAATGGTCTGCAGGAGGGCCAGGGGATAACTTATTGCTGGTTTGGGCAGCAATGGGCTCCTTTAGACCTCTGGGGCCCCAGTGCAATGCACCTGCTGCACCAAGGATAGTTCCTCCTCTGCCCCAATATCCCTTGCTCTCAAGACAATATCCAAGGAAAATAAAGTCTTGTGAGTTATAGTACAACTTACATCTTCTTTCTTTTGGAAAATGTACTTTAATTTACTAAAGTGCAGGTTATTCTAGAACTCAATCTCATTTATCTAGGATCTTCACTAGTAACTATATGCCGTAGTCACCTTCTTTAGTCTCCAAGCAGTTAACATTCTCAGAGGGACCACCCAGACTTCCCGTTTCCCTCCTCCAGTGTCTGCAGTGCTGCTGTTCACTGCTAATCAGTCAGCGCAGCAGGACTGCCCACCCAGCAGTTGAGAGACTAGAAGCTACTGGGAAAATGTAATTGAGACACATAAAACAACTGGAATCGGTACATCTATCAGAATGAACTTAGGTCTACAGTCATTAGGTCGACCCCACTAGGTCGACTGGCAGGAAGGTCGACCTGATTTAAGGTCGACATGGGCCAAGGTCGACATGACTTAAGGTCGAATTTGCATAAAGGTTGACATGAGGAAGGTCGACTGGTCATAAGGTCGACATGGGTTTTTCACAGTTTTTTATCCGAATGTCGACACAGTCGACATGGACACAGTTGGCAATGAGAATCGGACCCTCGCATCGCTCGCTTCGCTCGCGATGCTTCGGGCACGGTGGCTCGCTTCGCTCGCCACAGCTTTAATAACCTCCTCCACGCCCTAGTGGATGGTAGGGCATGGAATACCGCCTGTCGGCACATGTCGGCTCAAAAAACAGTGAAAAACCCCATGTCGACCTTATGACCAGTCGACCTTCCTCATGTCGACCTTTATGCAAATTCGACCTTATGTCATGTCGACCTTGGCCCATGTCAACCTTAAGTCAGGTCGACCTTCCTGCCAGTCGACCTAGTGGGGTCGACCTAATGACTGTAGACCTAAGTTCATTCTAATAGATGACCGCTTCCCAAACAACTAGTAAAATATATATATTGATGGTGATCCCTACACATGCTGATTACTGCTTATTTAATTGTATGTGAGCCTACACTTTTCTCCAGTAAACACTGTGCAATTATACTTACCTGTGCGCTCCTCCTTTCTTTTGTTCTATATATATATATATATAAATAAATATATATATATATATATATAGCCATCCAATGCTGCCGGCACTCCTAGTGTCTCATAGGCAAATGCTCCAGGTGCCAGAGAAGAGATGAATATAAGTCCAATGACCCCACAGACGTGGGAATAACCAGCACTCAAGGAGACTTTGGTAAATGCCAAAAAAAGCGTGTATTAACGAATGGAGGTGTGTGGGGGACGTTTCGGGGTATGAGCCCCGTCCTCAGCCCCAAACCTACAGCAAACATATATAGTGCAAACAGACATTATATACTCACCTGGTACTGAGGTCCCCGCAGACGCATCCACAGCCCGCCTCCGTCCGCCGGAAGTGACGCGCAACACGCATCCTGTCAGCGTCACAAGGAACAGGTTGCCAAGCAACCTGAGGCTTGCGCTCCACCGCACAGCAGCGTGTGCGTGCCACCTATCCTAGCGTGACAGGCGCTAGCTGCGGAGTGTAACAGGGTCCCCCAGACCAGGTCACATTAAACATAACATGCAAAAAAATATAAAAAAGACACTATTCACCACCCGGGTCCTGCTCCCAATCACCTTACAGCATGGGACCTCCTGCATGGACGACCATCCCGGATCCAGTGTTCCCAGTGGCACCCGATAGCGCCACCTAGAGTCATGGTTGCCAAGGGACCAGTCGACCAGTCAGAGTGTCGACATGATGTTGATGTTAGGGCATCTTGAGCCAGATTTAGTGATGTGTCTGAAAAAAAATAAAGCAAAATATTAAAAACAATGAAAAACAAGCAGAGAAATAAGGTACATAATATAACCACAGCAATGAGAAGTAAACATGAAGACCTCAACCTAAAGAATTCCAATTAATCTTCTCGTTGAGCCCATCAGGATGGATGGTACCCAATCTGAAGATCCATTCCGACTCACGAATAAGCAATTTTTTGGACCTATCACCACCCCGTGGGGACTCCTTGATATGGTCAATCATGAGGTACTTGAGGTCGGAAATGGAATGTCCACATCTCTTGAAGTGGCGTGACACTGGTTGGTCAACAACCTTGCCACCAAGTGTCTGGTTGATGGCCGACCGGTGGGCCGCCATTCTCTCCCTGAAAGTGCGGGAAGTTTGGCCTACATAGTAAAGCCCGCAGGGGCAAATGATAATATAGACCACATGTGACATCCGACAGGTGAGTACCTGTCTGATGTCGTACATTTTTGACCCATGGGGATGCTTAAACCGTTTGCACACAATTAGGTGCTTGCAGGTCTCACACGAAATGCAGCTGTAACAACCAGGTGCCTTCGTGTACGTGTTGGGAGGTTTGGGCATACCAATGCCAGTGATATCGGCCTTAACTAGGCGATCCCTCAGGTTAGGGCCCCTGCGGAATGCTGCTAGTGGTCTCACTGACCTCAATCCAGATAGATCAGGGTCAGTTTTCACAATTGGCCAGAGGGCATTGGTAGCGTGTCGGATAACTGCACTGGAAGTAGAAAAAGAACTCGACCAGGGCAGAACCGATGTCTGATTTCTGACCTTAGGGGCAAGAAGATCATTGCGGGACATGAGCAGAACCTCTTGTTTCTGAGACAACAGTGTGTCCAGATTATAGCCACGAGCCAGGAATTTAGAAATGAGTAAATCCAAGCGTGGTTCAACCGCAGAACGATCACTGATGATGCGAGCCACGCGCATCATCTGAGATCGCGGAAGTCCACGCTTGAGGGCTGGAGGATGATGACTGGCCCCCATTAAAAAAGTGTTTCTGTCTACATCCTTGAAAAAGACATCTGTTTTGATTTTATTATTTACAATAGAAACAGCTACATCCAGGAAATGTGCTGAGACTTCACTGTGGGTGGCCGTGTATTTAATGGTGGAGGGACCAAGATTAATATCATGAAGCAAGTTTAGTAATGCCTCCTGCCCACCCGTCCACAGGATGAAAATATCATCAATGTAGCGGGTGAACAGGAGTAAGTGGTCCCTGACGGCGGGAGCATGGAGGAATCTAACCTCTTCCTCAAAAAACATGAAAATGTTAGCATAAGAGGGGGCCACAGGAGAACCCATGGCACACCCTCTTAGCTGTAGGTAGTACCCACCGTCAAACAAAAAATAATTTCTTTGGAGCGTAAGGGACAATAACTCAACAAACAATTTGTGGTTAAAGATCACAGGATCAAGGAACTGACTGATAAATTTTTGTACAGCCTCCAAACCACCAGTGTGTGGTATGGAGGTGTATAAACTACATACATCTAAACATACCATGATGGTACCATCAGGAACCTCATCTATCTGCCCTAATAATTGTAGGAAAGAGGTGGTATCCTTTAAAAAAGAAGGTTTAAGATGTAGCAGTGGTTGCAGCAAGTGATCCAACAACTGAGAAACATTCTGGTATAGTGAGTCCCGGGCCGATATAATGGGCCTACCAGGTGGTACCAGAGGGTCCTTATGCACTTTAGGCAAAGAATAGAGTACAGGAACCACAGGGTGATCCCTGTATAGTGCTGATTTAAGTTTAGAAGATATTGTCCCATTAATGACGGCTTTAGACAGGATGTCACACAGTTCCTGTTGGTATTTCAGAGTAGGATTAACTTGTAATTTTTTGTAGACAAGAACATCTGACAGTTGATTTTGTAATTCCTGGCGATAGGAAGCGATATCTTGGACGACTATCGCCCCGCCTTTATCGGCGGGTCTGATGACAATATCGTCATACTTACTTAGAGCACTCAGCGCCTGGGTCTCAGGCCTGGTCAGATTATGTTTCATCTTGGCTGGTGCTGACGAGAATTTTGTCACTGATTCGTCCAAGAGTCTGCCGAAAGTCCTGATAGATGGATTCAATGATATAGGGTCAAAGCGGGATTTGGTGGTTTTGCGGATGAAACCATGAATAGGATCATCTGATGTCACTGCAGGGCTGGATTGGAAATGTTCCTTCAACCGCAATTTGCGTAGGAATTGATGGTGATCCCGCTTCCAGGTGAAAGGATCATGGAGATTGGTGGGGACAAAGGTGAGGCCTTTATTCAAGACTTGGGTTTCTAGATCGGATAGCACTCTGGAAGATAAATTTATTACGACTGTTTCTGATTGACTAGACGAGTAGGGTTTCTCCGAATTTCTTTTGGCTTGGCCCCCCCGACGGGTGGGCGCTTTGTAATATTCGGTGGCTTGGAAGCGGAGGCGGTCCCGCCTAAAGGGACATAACCAGAGGTGGTAGCATCATCCGAATCAGAGACGATAAAGTCGCTATCATTGTTGGCTTCCCTAGCCTCACGGTATTGGCGACTACGGCCACCACGTGACTGCCAGGGGCGACGTCTGCGATCATTGCCATCTTGGCGTTGATTGATTCCGGAAAGCCAGGTGTATACCCTATTGTCGGCATAGTCATTGTCAACAGTCGAACGTTTAGTGCGTTTAAACTTGATAAGTTCATTTTTGTATGACGCACATTGTGCTTCCAATTTATCGATCCAAGCACTGTTGGAAACATCGTTAAGGATAAGATGATGTTCCTTGGTGAGATCATTAAGCTTGTTACGAGTAGATTGTAAATCCCTTCCTGCCTCCTCGATGACAAGCACCATCAGATCAAGGGAGCAGTGATTGAGAATGGCGACCCAGCGTCTCACGAAGTCAGGGTTATGGCGGCCGATGGTGGGTGTATTCCGCACCCTGAACCCCCTTGGAATACGTCTGGCTCTGAAATACTCAGATAGGGAAGTACCGTGAAGAAGATAATCTGTCTCACGTTTGCGTAAACGATGTAATTGATGAAAAACATCTTCGATTGTTGAATCAGGCCCCTTAGGTGTTTCATCGGGGTTAAATAAAATGCCTTCAATCTCTGCTGCTGTAAACGTAAGTGTGTCACATGGGGGGACAGAAAACACTTGACATCCTGGTGTCTCAGCACTGGATGTGGGGTTCTGTGATTCCATGGCACTGGTACACAGCACAAAACAGATAAATGTCCACAGGTAAAAGCTGGTACAAAATCTGAGAATATAATGCAGGTTTGTAGTGGGAACTTCCACAGAGTATTAAAAATGAAGAAGAGTCACATCAATAAAAATACAGAAGGTGCCTTGCCAACCGGTGTCAGGAATACAAGTGAGACCAAACACAGCACATAGCCATCCAATGCTGCCGGCACTCCTAGTGTCTCATAGGCAAATGCTCCAGGTGCCAGAGAAGAGATGAATATAAGTCCAATGACCCCACAGACGTGGGAATAACCAGCACTCAAGGAGACTTTGGTAAATGCCAAAAAAAGCGTGTATTAACGAATGGAGGTGTGTGGGGGACGTTTCGGGGTATGAGCCCCGTCCTCAGCCCCAAACCTACAGCAAACATATATAGTGCAAACAGACATTATATACTCACCTGGTACTGAGGTCCCCGCAGACGCATCCACAGCCCGCCTCCGTCCGCCGGAAGTGATGCGCAACACGCATCCTGTCAGCGTCACAAGGAACAGGTTGCCAAGCAACCTGAGGCTTGCGCTCCACCGCACAGCAGCGTGTGCGTGCCACCTATCCTAGCGTGACAGGCGCTAGCTGCGGAGTGTAACAGGGTCCCCCAGACCAGGTCACATTAAACATAACATGCAAAAAAATATAAAAAAGACACTATTCACCACCCGGGTCCTGCTCCCAATCACCTTACAGCATGGGACCTCCTGCATGGACGACCATCCCGGATCCAGTGTTCCTGATGGTACCATCATGGTATGTTTAGATGTATGTAGTTTATACACCTCCATACCACACACTGGTGGTTTGGAGGCTGTACAAAAATTTATCAGTCAGTTCCTTGATCCTGTGATCTTTAACCACAAATTGTTTGTTGAGTTATTGTCCCTTACGCTCCAAAGAAATTATTTTTTGTTTGACGGTGGGTACTACCTACAGCTAAGAGGGTGTGCCATGGGTTCTCCTGTGGCCCCCTCTTATGCTAACATTTTCATGTTTTTTGAGGAAGAGGTTAGATTCCTCCATGCTCCCGCCGTCAGGGACCACTTACTCCTGTTCACCCGCTACATTGATGATATTTTCATCCTGTGGACGGGTGGGCAGGAGGCATTACTAAACTTGCTTCATGATATTAATCTTGGTCCCTCCACCATTAAATACACGGCCACCCACAGTGAAGTCTCAGCACATTTCCTGGATGTAGCTGTTTCTATTGTAAATAATAAAATCAAAACAGATGTATTTTTCAAGGATGTAGACAGAAACACTTTTTTAATGGGGGCCAGTCATCATCCTCCAGCCCTCAAGCGTGGACTTCCGCGATCTCAGATGATGCGCGTGGCTCGCATCATCAGTGATCGTTCTGCGGTTGAACCACGCTTGGATTTACTCATTTCTAAATTCCTGGCTCGTGGCTATAATCTGGACACACTGTTGTCTCAGAAACAAGAGGTTCTGCTCATGTCCCGCAATGATCTTCTTGCCCCTAAGGTCAGAAATCAGACATCGGTTCTGCCCTGGTCGAGTTCTTTTTCTACTTCCAGTGCAGTTATCCGACACGCTACCAATGCCCTCTGGCCAATTGTGAAAACTGACCCTGATCTATCTGGATTGAGGTCAGTGAGACCACTAGCAGCATTCCGCAGGGGCCCTAACCTGAGGGATCGCCTAGTTAAGGCCGATATCACTGGCATTGGTATGCCCAAACCTCCCAACACGTACACGAAGGCACCTGGTTGTTACAGCTGCATTTCGTGTGAGACCTGCAAGCACCTAATTGTGTGCAAACGGTTTAAGCATCCCCATGGGTCAAAAATGTACGACATCAGACAGGTACTCACCTGTCGGATGTCACATGTGGTCTATATTATCATTTGCCCCTGCGGGCTTTACTATGTAGGCCAAACTTCCCGCACTTTCAGGGAGAGAATGGCGGCCCACCGGTCGGCCATCAACCAGACACTTGGTGGCAAGGTTGTTGACCAACCAGTGTCACGCCACTTCAAGAGATGTGGACATTCCATTTCCGACCTCAAGTACCTCATGATTGACCATATCAAGGAGTCCCCACGGGGTGGTGATAGGTCCAAAAAATTGCTTATTCGTGAGTCGGAATGGATCTTCAGATTGGGTACCATCCATCCTGATGGGCTCAACGAGAAGATTAATTGGAATTCTTTAGGTTGAGGTCTTCATGTTTACTTCTCATTGCTGTGGTTATATTATGTACCTTATTTCTCTGCTTGTTTTTCATTGTTTTTAATATTTTGCTTTATTTTTTTTCAGACACATCACTAAATCTGGCTCAAGATGCCCTAACATCAACATCATGTCGACACTCTGACTGGTCGACTGGTCCCTTGGCAACCATGACTCTAGGTGGCGCTATCGGGTGCCACTGGGAACACTGGATCCGGGATGGTCGTCCATGCAGGAGGTCCCATGCTGTAAGGTGATTGGGAGCAGGACCCGGGTGGTGAATAGTGTCTTTTTTATATTTTTTTGCATGTTATGTTTAATGTGACCTGGTCTGGGGGACCCTGTTACACTCCGCAGCTAGCGCCTGTCACGCTAGGATAGGTGGCACGCACACGCTGCTGTGCGGTGGAGCGCAAGCCTCAGGTTGCTTGGCAACCTGTTCCTTGTGACGCTGACAGGATGCGTGTTGCGCGTCACTTCCGGCGGACGGAGGCGGGCTGTGGATGCGTCTGCGGGGACCTCAGTACCAGGTGAGTATATAATGTCTGTTTGCACTATATATGTTTGCTGTAGGTTTGGGGCTGAGGACGGGGCTCATACCCCGAAACGTCCCCCACACACCTCCATTCGTTAATACACGCTTTTTTTGGCATTTACCAAAGTCTCCTTGAGTGCTGGTTATTCCCACGTCTGTGGGGTCATTGGACTTATATATATATATATATATATATCATAGCTGGTTGAGCGGCACTCTCAGGATTTCAAAATAAAGAAGTGACACTTGTATTGTATTCTACATTTCAGTTTAATTCAATAAACCTTCATCAGGAATACAGTTTATACAAGGTGCTTTTATACAGTGTTCATCTTGTGGGAAGGGGGGTTGTCTCCCACCAAGTGGTGACAACATCGCCAGTGAGCCCCCTCACCTGTCAATACGTCATCATTCCCAGCCTACCACCAAGTGCCAGACCATACACAACTATATATATATATATATATATAGACATTGGATGGGCTCTGCACACACTAAATTAACTGATAATAAATAGTAGAGATTTGGTTCATGAATTGATCAATGCATTTAAGCCTGCAGCCCCCGTCACCTATAAAAGCAAAGTCTGCTGTGAGCTTCAGACCTGATAGCATGCCTGGTATCAAACATTGATGTGATAGCTATGTGTATTGCAGCCATTTTCAGCGATAGTGGTAGGACCTGCAGAACAGTGGGGTCCCTTGACGGGGGCTGCAGGCTTAAATGCATTGATCAATTCATGAACCAAATCTCTACTATTTATTATCAGTTAATTTAGTGTGTGCAGAGCCCATCCAATGTCTGTTTAAACAATGTGGTCACAAGCCATAGGGCACCCCAAAACTAGGAAAGGTGAGTGCCGATGTTAAGTGTATATATTGTATATATATATATATATATATATATATATATATATTTTTTTTTTACCAAAATCATGTTGGATATAGTTTAAACAGATATTCTTAACATATTTCAATCATAGAGACATTTTTTTGGGGGGAATTTAGGTAAGCAGATAAACGGATAAGTATCAGGTTTTCTTACTGGTCCACACTTCAGTCAGTGCATAATTTAATCTGTGTCAGACAAAAAAAATATTTTCAGGGCCAGAATCATTGAGCATGGCATGAGTCTTTTAACTATAGTAAGATTAGTATGGTTAGCTGATGCTTGATCTCATTTTTTTCTCATGAAAAACTTTTGTTTTAGTACTAAGATCTTAAAGTCTTTAGTTTGTAACCCACTTGAGTTTCTTCTACATTCTTGTAAAGCGCAATTTTAGGTATCTCTTCAGATTTTGCTTTTAGGAAGAACACATGGATCATCCATATAAAACCCTTATTAGTGTCATGAATTACCTGCATCCCAGTACACAGATCATGTTCCATAGTACCACATACAGTACACCTATGTCCACCAATAATAGTGCTGCCTCAGCTGTAGTTGCTAATTTTGTGATCTATCTTGACTCCAATGAATGCCAATTGCTAGATGGGGAGCAACATGTTATCAATGTATTCGTTATTGTCCTTACATTTAGGGGCTTATTTAGACCTGTCCATTCGGGTCCAAATTTGGCAACATTTCAATGGTGGGGGTCTGCGGCTGTGCATAAGCAAACCCCCTATGCTAACGCCTTTGGTGAGTATTACACTTGCTGACGTATTTGCACTCTGAGGGTAATAAAGTGGGTGGGCTGGGTACTGGGCAATTCCCTGAGAATGCAGGCGTGGCGATACCAGCTCTGGGTGTCACATGTCATCAGTGCCCACCCCCGATTCGCCTATCTGCAGGCATCTGAAAAGTAAATATGGACTTACTTTTTCAGAGCGAAGGCTGAAAAAAATCATCTGATGGTCAGAGGTGGAACTATGTATTTTATTAGTGGAATTACTTTAGTGAGTTGGACTAGAACTCCATGCCCTAGTCCTGTACTATCTCTAATGCTTGTTTTTATGTACCTTTAATTTGCCTCCACACACTGCAAATGCCCCATCCTTGGCACACTTGGCTGGCGTTGGGGGCATATGCTCTGATTGCCAAGGCTACACATTATACCTCTGCATGTAGTTTATGCAGTATACTGTATACAGTGGCAGAATGTGTGAGTGGTTGGCCAAGTTACAAAAATATAATTTGGGCCCCCTCCTCTCTCTAAGCCAAGTTCACAATATGACACACAGCAGTGGTTGGCAGCAGTGGGCCCCTTAGTTCTCAGGGGCTCCAGTAAAATGCAGTTGCTGGCTCAATGGTAGTTCTGCTTCTGACTGTATTGTATATTACCTACCAGGGCAAGTTTGTCCTGCCCCAGCAAACCCACCACAGAGTTGTGGGCCACGCCCCGGCTCTCCCCCCTCCCGTCGCTCCCCCTCATCTGTGCTCTGGCGTACGCCGGAGCTCCTGGGCCCTGCCACTTCCCCAACGTCGATCATAACAGGTGGCAGGCTCTGGGATATTCAGGGCGGCTTGGGAGGTCTCGGGCACCCTGAGCAGCACCGAACAACCCCAAACCTGCCATTTGCCACCTGCTTACAAGAACTAATGGCGGTGGGGGCAGGGGAGCTATGCCCGGAGCAGAGAGGTGAGAGATAATGATGGGAGGGGAGAGCAGAGAGGCCACTGGGGGGGTGCCCGGACAGGTGATGCACCAGTGGTGCACAGCTGCAGGCACCACTGGTGCACAACTTTATCTTAGTGGTATGCCCGGAAATATTCCGGGACAGCCCGCTGCGGCAGCGCAGCTGAGCCTGGAAAATTTCCGGGCATATCACTTAAGTGGTTAATAAAATTATTTCTATGGTGCATTGCATGTCACATTTTATATAAAAAAATTCTGAGGTACAGTAAAGGTTTACGATAGCTAGGTTAGCAGTCCATTAAAAAGCTTTATTATGCTCTTTAATTAATTTGTTCTTAAAAAGCATGGGGCTAAACAGTTTGAGAGCCTTTTAAACATTACAAAAAGATTATCTGAAATAGACGTTTTTAATACTATATATTATTTTAATCAAGTATTTTTTCTTAGTTATCTTTTGAATTTTAGGAGATAATCTACATTTTTTAATAATGTATAATGAATTCACAATATTTAAATATTATTGTATTGTGCAGATTTCAATTTCAAACAAAGCTGCCTGTAACATTCCCTTTTGTAACCCTTTTCTTCTACAGCACAAATAAATGTACAGTACAGTACAGTATATGCTTGTTTGGAGAAGGCTTCAATTGTGGAACTTCTGTACTGTAGTTATATCTAGTCTTAGGAACTATTAAAAAAAAATAAAAGAAAGCCAAGCTCAAACACAAATATCTATATACAGAATCAGTTTCAGATGCACAGCTAGAACCGACTATAGCAGAAAATATCCCTGGCACAGGTAAAAAAGGTAAGTTATTTAAAGGCTGGGTAAAGGGGCATAACTAGAACTTTGTGGGCCCCATAGAATAATCTTGAAAGGGGAGTGAGAGAGAGGGTGTATGAGTGGAGTTAGAGGAAAAGAAAGTCATAGGGGAAGAAATAGAGGGAGAAGCAAGAAAGAGAGGTCCAGAGATGGGGGTAGGGGGGGCATGGAGTGGGAGAGAGACTGTTTGCAGGGGGAGCTGCGGGCCCTGGAAAAAGCATCCACCCACACCCCCAGTAATTACAGCAGCACCTAAGCAGACAGTCCAAAGGGAAGGGAAGCTAATTAAGTACTCTATAATATGAAAAACCAAACACCTTTGCCTTGCCACCATAGAAGTGATCCCATGTTTTCAGTCAAATGTTCTACTGTATTCTATGGAATCAATTTACCTTCAGAAGAATTGTGTAGATGGATAATAGCTTTCATGCAGGTGAACTGGGAAAAAAAAGAAAATAAATTAATGACTACATTGTATACAAGCTGTAATCATTTTAAATTTGAAACTATTATAGTTTTTTCAGGTACAGGTATAATATATATTAACAGTTTACTTTCCGTTGAAGAATCTTCTTTTTTTTAGTCACTGCAATAAAATGAATGACAAAATGTGCTCCAATCAGTACCAGATTAAGCCTTCGGGGGGCCCGGGGCACTTTAGACAGGGGGGGCCCCTTGCACTTGTCATTACTGGCCACAAACTGCATGGGACAATATTACTTAGTCAAAGCACAGAGTAAAGGCAGTAAAAAACTTGGTCAATGGGTAACTACAGGGGGGAGATACAGTACATAGATACATACATACATACCACATGAAAAGAATGTGTTTGTCCCTCTGCACATTACTCTGTAGGACTGTAGGAGACATCCCAGTCCCAGTGCTGCCTCTGATTAAAAACCCTCCCATGACTAGGCTGCTGCTGCTGTCCTCCATGGGCCTGAGAAGCATGTAATGAGCTCCACCAATCAGAGCTCAGCACAAACCTCTCAGCCTCTGCCCTCTTGTGCAAAGTGTCATGGGACTTAAGCTGTGTACACACGGGGTGATATATTGCTCAGTGTCTCCTTTTCATCAGAGACCAGAGATGGTTGCTGATGAAAGGGAACCTCTGCCAGGGGAGCCACAGAAGGAATCAGCTGGTGCGACCATAAGGGGCTAAAAACGGGAGCGCACACCTGGCGATTTATCGCCAGTGCACACTCCAATTGCTGGCAATATGGTCGCTCAGCGACCATATTGCCAGCAATTATAGCCTGTGTGTATGCACCTTGTCAACTCCCAGTAATGCACTTCACACTTGTGCAGTCAGTGTGCCTTGGCACCCCATGCTCAGCATCATTAATCATTGTCACATCAGCAGATAGGTGAAGCGGCAGCACTACCCCACTCCCATGCACAAAACATTTAGCTAAAAAAAAAAAAAAATCTAATACATGCCAACCACAGGGGGCCCCTTGCTAGAGGGGGCCCAGGGGTTCTGACCCCTTTTGCCCCTGCTTTAATCCGGCCCTGGCTCCAATAGTAATGTTAAGAAAGAACATTATTGGAGCATATTCTGTTATTCAAACATGTTTAAAATCAATATATTGCTGACAGACTGATTTAAATATAAATTGTTCAGCACAAATAAAAGTTTGTGACCAAAACAACACGATTAGAATCCCCCACTTTATCTGTCTACTCTCCAAATACAGCTGAACATGAAGTCTGCACAGATCACTCAGATCCGTGCAGTGCTTCTTGTGTAAAACTAAAAGTTAGAAAAGAAAAAGTTAAAAAATTATAAAAAATGGCATGGGGTCCTCCTTCTTAAGCATTGCTGGTCTAAAATACAGGTGAAAAATTATGTAGGCTTCCCCTGTATTTAATGAAACAGCAGTGGGCTCTTGGACCGGTCCTGGTTTTAAAAATACAGGGGGTGGGGGACATACAACATATGGGTCTCCCCTATTTTTCAGCTAGACACGGGCTCAACTAATCAGTAAGCTAATGCTGCAACTGGGATACACTTTTGTACCGGTCCATGCAGCCACAGCATTAAGCACCCAACTACTCAGCCTTGGGGGAGTGGGCACCACCCCCAATAAAGAGGTCACCTTCTCCAGGGTGTTCTGAGATTCAAGACTTTTTGTAAATTATATAAACCACCTACACTTTTCATAAAGAAAGTAGATGGATGGAAGGTGGTTTGGACTACTTCCAGAGCTGCCCACAGGATCTGGTGGTATGATAATAATTCTGAGGAAGGTACATACTGTATAAATAAATAAAAGTTTTGGATTAATTGAGAAAATAACTTTTTATATCTGTGCCGTGAGGGTCAGCCGCCGTCTGGGGAGAAAGCATCAGACCAAGTAACAATTTCATGTTTGGGAGTGCCAACAGATATAAATTTTGATGAGGTTAATTTTCCTGCCCTCTACACCTTGGAATAATAAAAAAAAAAGATCACTGCCTTAACGATGGCTGAGAACCATCAGTAGTCAATGACCATCCCTACTCGGCAACAACAAATTTTAATTGTGAAGCTGCAAAAATTATTAGAGTTCTTTTTCCCCCAATATTTTCCAAATATGCAGCTCTTGGTCTTTAAATTCCAGGTATGATACAGTCAAGATTCTTCAGTAACCAGTTTATGTATGAGAACCATATGAATTCTAAAGTAAAACCTTACAGATAAGCCTTTGATCATATTATTTTAAGTACACAAGATTGCTTCTGCCATACATTTGCCTGTAAAATTAGCATACTTCACCAGGAGAGCTCTCTCCTTTGTGTTTTCTTTTTATCTAGATTTCATCTTTTGCTGGTCTGATTTGCAAATATGAGGAGCTGCCACTTATGTTTATTTATATTCTTTAGAGGAATTTTATTATTTAAGTTGTTTTAAAATTGTTATTGTGTGATTTCTAGTGATCTGTAGTATTACTATGAATATATTTATCATTTAAGTATAAAGATTTTGTATTACTTGAAATAGTTTATAACAAAAAATAACTGAGAAAACAGGAAAGTGTCTAATTTTGTGCAAATGCACCAGTGAATGGAAGTGAGGACCAAGAAGGTCAGTTGGTCCACACTTCCATTCACTAATTTAGCACTTTTATGTAGCTTTCACATCACATAAAACATTTTGAAACGTTTTGAAAAACTGTAATTTTAAATGGTATTTTAAACGGGTCTAGTGTTCATATTGCAGCAGATTACCATTTAAAAATACCGTTTAAGTACCATTCACATCACCAGTCAAGCCGTTTAACCTCTGAACACGTTTCTACCCACAGCTTATTTCCTGGTTCAGGGAAGGGACACAAGACAAGGGACAGCCTATAACAGTGCTCTAACCTTTATTTTTTACTAAATACCATTTCAGTGCCATTCAGACAGCACAAAAAACGGCTCTGAATTGGCTTTAAAACGGGTAGGACTCTGCTTTTTAAACGTGTTGAAATACCAGTTAACTTTAAATGGTATTTCAACTATGACACTTTCACACTGCAGCCTTAAATGTTTTAAAAGGCAAAAAAACGGCAATATACCGTTTTAAAAGTGTGATGTAAAAGCTACATTAGTGGATGAAAAATAATAATAATAATAATAATAATAATAATAATAATAATAATAACAATTACATTAATAATAATAGTAATAATGGTAATAATACATTATTATTATTATTATTGTTATTATTATTATTACTACTATTATTATTATTATTCATAATAATAACAGCAATAAGTGTCATAATAATAATAATAATAATATCAATAACAATTACATTAATAATAATAGTAATAATAGTAATAATAAATTATTATTATTATTATTGTTATTATTATTATTATTCATAATAATAACAGCAATAATAATTGTCATAATAATAATAATAATAATAATAATAATAATAATAATAATAATAATAGTAATAATTATAATAGTAAAATAAACAGATAATGTAGATTAATTGATTGCCCCTTTCTCAAACTCTTACCATTAAAGTAAAGATGAAATATAGCAGCTCTTGTTGAGGGTGGGGTCAGGTAAATTGTATCATTAGGCATTGCCCCTCACATTATTCTTGGGTGGAGGCAAAATACTGTACCTGTACATAAATGCCAATTGTGCTCAGCTTGGGAGGGTTTCTAGTAGGGAATTTAACTGAACTGAGACCGGCTCGGGGATGGCTCTATTTTCAAATGGGGAAATACTAAGAGGGATTACTATTGGGAAAAACTAAAGGGGATAACTACGGGGGATTATTATGGGGGACATCATATGGGGGCTTACTATTGGGGACTACTAAAGGGTCACTTTATTTAAAAATTTAAATAAAGAAAAAATGTTCCAAAAATATATTTTATTAAATCGGTTGTTTTTACTTCAGGAGTGCTGCCATGTGTGCAAAATAATTACAGGGGTGCTACCATATGTGTCATATGAGTTGAGGATGCTGCCATTTTTTTTTTTAAAGTAAGTGTGCCGTATAATTACAGGGGTACTGCCATGTGTGCTGTATAATTCCAAAGGTACTGCCATGTGTGCCATATAATTCCTGGAGTGCCGCCATGTGTGCTGTTTAATTCCAAGGGTGCTGCCATGTGTGTTGTATAATTCCAGGGATTCTGCCATGTGTGCTGTATAATTCCTGGGGTGCTGCCATGTTTGCCATATAATTCAGGGGTGCCACCCTGTGGTCAGTATAATTCCTGGGATGCCACTATGTGTGCTGAATAATTACAGGGGTGCTACCATGTGTGCCATATCAGCCAAGGGGTTCCACCATGTGTGCCGTATAATTCCAGGGTTGCTGCAATGTGTGCTGTATTAGTCCAGGGTGCTGCCTTTTTTTATTAAAATAAAAAAGGCAGTTTCCAACAAAATAGATCTGACTTTAAAACAAGTCAGATCATTTTTGTTGGAAACGGCCGCAGATTTTTTAATTCACATTTTTCAACAATCCATGGCCGTTTGTACCGATCCGCAGTTTCCAACACTCAACAGTCGGGATCATTGAATACCCGCTGTCAAGAACTTGTTTTTTTTTACTGCAAGGGTGCTGCTAAGTGTGAAGTATCAGTCCAGGAGTGCTACTAAGTGTGCAGTATCATTCCAGCATTTGTGCCACAAACTTCTGTTAATTAGGGGGTGATTCAGATTTGATCAGATGGGGCTGAATTCAGACCGTTTCGATGGTGGGGGTCTGTGCATGGGCATTTTTGCGCATGTGCAGACCTCAGGAGCGAACTACTTCGGCAAGTTTCACACTTGTCAAGCCGCTCCAGGGGGGGTGGAAGGGGCAGATACTCTATGGGTCAGGAGCAGGGGGAACACCAAGCATTTTATGGGCATCCCCATGAAAATGCTTGGCTTTCCCCTAGGAATGCAGGTGGGCCGATGCCTGCTCGGGACGGGCGGCTGACGTCAGTGCCGTCCCATTTATGCCATATAGTCAAAACTGACTTTTATTTCCAAAGATTCTCTTTCCTTTGGCCGCATCTTTCCGAGGGAATGCAGAAGGGGGGGCTTACTCGCTTGCTTTGCATCAAAAGAATGCTGCTCAGCGAGTGGGTCTGAATCAAACCCTTAGCTTAGAAATCCAGCTACCTGCAATCTTTTGCCTAAAAATAATATTGTGAGGTGTGTAGTGTTCAGAATAGACTGGAAATGAGTGAAAATTGATGTTATTAAGGCTAATAGTTTTGTAGAAATACCATAATGGCCCTTATTCTGATTGAGTCGGATGGCTGCGTGTTTGGTCGGACGGCCGATGTATTGTGTTTGCGCATGTGCAGAGGCATTTCTGCGCATGTACAAATGCCTTGCACGTCCGAACACGGAGTGAATTCCGTGCATAAAAGTATCGGTCTGAACTATCCGAGCATGAGGTGGAGAGGGGCTTGAAGGGCTAGGGCTGTGGCTCATTACCATATGGGCATTCCCTTTAAAACGCTTGACGTTCATATGGTAATTCGTCCTTGATGCACGTGTGGGGGGCAAACAGCTGACATAGATGGATGTCATCTGCCCACCCATATCAATGCTTTCACATGGAAATATGTCTGAGTGGTCTGTTTTTATGTTTGTTTTTTTTTTCTAAAGAATACAGATCCAAAACCAATGTGAAAGGTTGGTTTTGGCAAAACCAGTCCAGATCCAAAACACAAAAGGAGATCCGGATCCAAAACCCGAAAAGCATCTGTGCACATCTCTAATATCCAACACTTTTCAGGTAAATACACTAATATCCTCCTCATCCTAGTGTATCTCAATTCAGCAACTGAACTGGCGGTGCTCCTCCCAGCACTAACAGAGGGCGTGCAAATGGTGGAAGGAGCCTCCTCTTCCTGTTCAGTGTTGGGAAGGTCAGGCCTAGACATCACAACCATGGACACACTTGGACTCTCCTTGGAGATTTGTGATAGCTGTGCTTTAACCAGTTTTATTTTTAAAAGATTTCACGAGGGAAGAGGGCTTCCATCTTCATAAGAAGCTGAACCACCAATCATGAACATAGGCCAATGTCTTTCTTTGCCACTTAATTTTGTGAATGGCATATTGCCAGTTTTAAGGTTTCTTGTTAGCTGACTTTTTATATATATATATTTTTTTTTTTTTTACAAATCTTTTTATTGAAATTTTTGCAGGTTTACACATGAAAAGAAACAACAAACAAGCATCACTGTAGATACATTCTTATCAATGAAATAATCACGAGAAGTAATCTATGGGAGACATTTCAGTTCTTACAGATCTAATAGATCCAATAGATGGAGCCCCGGCCTAACCCTCCAAGCTAACCCGGTCTCCCCTGAGCTAACTACCCTTATAACTGATATAAGATCAGTATATAACCAAGTCTCAACCCATGCTCGCCCATGCCCCAGCGCCTTCATCTATATTATGGTTCGTTTTTATAGAATAAATAGGACTTCAGGATATTAAAACTTTTTATCCTTGACCCTAAAGATCGATTATTCTTTGTGAAGTTTTTACTTTTAATAAAGCTGGAGCACCGGAGAGCACAGCCGTCTCGGTAATTACAACTTACATCTCCCATCGACACTAACGGGACTGATGCCCCTAATAAACTATACAATTATAATAATTTGGTTATAGCAATTTTTGACATCTAAGTTATATCACAAAGACAGACACAATTGGGAGGGGGGGGGGGGGAACCAAGACCAATCTTTCCTCTCTAGAAAGCAGCGGAAATCCATTTGAGATACGACTTGCCCCAGAAGGGGGTCGGTAAATCTTCAACCTTATAATCTTTTGACATTTTACAAATATTGCATATAGTCATACACCATTTAACTTACAATGTATTGCAGAGTCTTTTCAAACTACCAAGCAGTGTGAGAGTGAGGGGGGGGGAGGGTACTGGGAACAGTGGACACTTAATTTTTCAGGGTTTTGGGGTTTCCAATGTTTCCTCTTGTGGACTTTGTGGTTTAACTAAAAGCCTTATTCCTGGTCTCAGTTTCCTATCAAAGAACTCCACGATTTTTTGTTTCGATGTCTCATCGAGTGAGGTGATGAATACCGACCATTTGGCATGGAATGATCTGGTAGATTGAGGTTCATCTGATATCAGTATTCTAATATCAAAGTATATCATTTGGATGAGCTTTAGTGACAATTCTTGGATAGTAGGAGCAGTTCTTTTAATCCAGTGGCATAGGATGAGCTTTTTTGCAAGAGTGAGAACTGTGACCAGAAACGGTATGTATGAGTAGGCTTTGTGGCCTAGGTTCCACTTTTCAAAAGAAAGTAGCAGGCAGGCTTCTATCTGTGGGGTTATTTTAATATTCAGAACAGAATTTAAGTAGCCCACTACTTTATTCCAGAACCTCTGTATCTTGGTGCAACTCCAAAAACAGTGACCATATTTGGCATTCGCCATTGAGCATTTGTAACAAGCCCCCGTTTCCTCAGCCACCATATACTTTCTCTGAGAGGGAGTTATATATAGCCTATGTAGAAAGCGAATATGGGTCTCTTGTAGGTAGGATGATGATAGGTATTTTAGATAGGAACAATATTTATCGACTGTGGAATCTGGAATGGGTTTTTTGTCAGACGTATCATCAGACCATTTAGTGGATATTTGATTCGCTTGTAATATGGGGTTGAATTTTGCTTCCACCAGTATTTGGTATAATTGTTTCAATTTGTATTTCTTTGTTTTTCTGGAGTTTACCTGTGCGATGATTCGATTTGTGCCTGTTTCCGTTAATGTCTGCGGTGTGAGGCTTCGAACATAGTGTCTTATCTGAAGATAGTAATAGAAATGAGATTTCGGAATGTCATATTCCTCCCTTATTTGGTCAAAAGCTTTGATTTCTCCTCCTGGGTCAAAGATTTTGCACATCATATCTAGACCTTTAGCTTTCCAGACCCTGGAGATTGGATTGTCCATTGAAGGAGTGAAATTAGGGTTTCCCCATAAAGGCAAAAAAGGTGAGTATTTGGAGTCTCCATGAAGCAATTTGTGAAGAGTGATCCAGTTGATGTAAGTGTCCCTGAAAATAATATTAGACATTATATGGGCCGGAATGTCCTGCTTTTTCATATGGAGAAGTGCCGCAGGTGAAAACGGTGAAAACAAGGCTACTTCTAATTCACAATTTGTATAAACTGAACTCTCCAGCAACCAGTCGCTCGCATATCTAAAAAATATAGTATTCGAATAGAATCTAAAGTCTGGAATTTTCAGACCTCCTTGTGACTTTGGTAGCATGAGTTTCGCAATTTTAATTCTAGGTCTCCGCCCCTTCCATAGGAATTTTGACATTAAGGAGTTAAGGGCTTCTATATCTTTAATTTTCAAGGCTATGGGTAACATTTGGATAGAATAAAACATTTTTGGGAAGATTATAGATTTTATTGCTGCTGCCCTTCCTAATAGAGAGAGTGGTAGGGGAGTCCATGTTGTTAGGAGAGTAGACAGTTTAGTAATGGTTTGTGTAAAGTTAGCTTTGTATAAATTATCTATTTTTCTTGTGATATTTAGACCTAAATATTTTATTTGCATATGGGCTATTTTAAATTTATTTATAATTGAGCAGGAGGATAAGTCATGATCGCTAGATCCCAAAGGCATTATTTCCGATTTTTCTATATTTATTTTATATCCCGATTCTTTTCCAAATATATGAATTATATTCAATATATTAGGGATCGTGGTTTGGGGATTTGAAATAAACAGTATCATATCATCCGCAAATAGAGATAATTTTATTTCCCGTTGGGCTATTTTTATCCCCTGAAATTCGCTGGAGTGCCGAAGTAACATGGCTAGGGGTTCTATCGCAATAGCAAATAAAAGTGGGGACAGGGGGCAACCCTGTCTTGTCCCTTTTTGTAACAGGAAGTAGTCTGAAGTGTGTCCATTACATACAATTTGAGATTTTGGATTGCAATATAATAATTTTATGTAATCTATGAATTTGGGGGGGAAATTAAATTTTGCCATTATTTTAAACAGGTGGGGCCAAAGCACAAGGTCAAAGGCCTTTTCTGCATCTAAGGTGAGGAGGTACCCCGGGGGTGTCCTGCCAGGAATATTTTGCAGGTGTTGTATAGCCGAAATTACCTTTCGGACGTTGGTAACCGATTGTCTACCTGCTATGAATCCGCTCTGATCCGGGTGGATAATTAAGGGCATAAGGGGTTTCATTCTTTCCGTAAGAATTTTTGTTAAGATTTTGTAATCGGAATTTAATAAGGATATTGGCCTATATGATGCGGGTGTTGTCAGATCTCTCCCTGGCTTGGGTAATGTTTTTATGTGTGCCGAATTAAAATGGGCGGGGAGTTTTTCTTGGTGTAACATGTGATTGAGGGCCTTAGTAAGGGGCTCTATAATGTGTGGATACATAAATTTATAAAAATTGTTGCCGAATCCATCAGGCCCAGGTGCCTTTCCCTTTTTTAAAGATTTATTGGTTTTAGAAACTTCCTCAGCAGTAATTGGGGCAGTAAGTTTGTCCTTAGAATCATTGTTTAATTTGGGGAATGTTAGGTTAGAATACATGTGTTCAATATTAGTTAGTGTAGTATCGTCATTTTTATTTTGGTCAGTGGAGTGAGAATAAAGTGTTGAATAGAACTCTCTCATTACTTCAGCTATTTGTTTATTGGAAACAGTGAATGAACCATCTTTCTTTTTTAGAGGGTGTATGACGGCAGAGGGTCTAGTACCATTTAAAATATTAGTGAGCAACTTTCCCGTTTTGTTTCCAAAACGATAATATCTGTAGTCAGTATTTTTCTTATGTTTATGGGCTTTATTATTAAGATATTCATTATAGTGTGTCTGAATTGTTAGATAATTTTTCCTATTTATTTGTGTGGGGGTTTGGACATATAAGGAGTACGCCTGAGTTAGTGATTTTTGTAGTTCAAGAAATGAGCTAGAGATTTTCTTATTTAATTGGGCTATATAAGAGACAATATCCCCCCTTAGGACCGCCTTTGCGGCCAACCAAAAAAGGGACGGGTCCGAGGATGCATGCGACTGGTTACTGGAGCAGTACATCTCCCACCTTTCCACCACATAATTTTTAAATTCAGAAGAAGTAAGAATATAGTCAGGAAAGCGCCATTGCGGAGCTTGAGTTCTCTCTTCTGACATAGTTAGCTTAAACCAGCTAAGGGCATGGTCCGAAACAGAAATCGGTTCTATCTCCGCCTCTGTGACCCTAGAGAATAATGTCTCGGATATTAGTTGATAATCTATTCTAGACATACTATGGTGAGCCGCTGATAAACAGGTATAGCCCTTGGTCGTGGGATTAAGGTTTCTCCAGATATCCACTAATTTTAACTGGGATGAGAATTGAGGGACCCCCATTTTCGGCAGGGGAGGTGGGCGGGTTTTCCTTTCGGACCTATCTAAACCAACATCGGAAACCAAGTTCAAGTCACCACAGATTATTAACTCTCCATCAATAAATGGGATAAGATGTTTCAATAAGGTATAAAAGAATTTTTTATTGTATGATGTTGGGGCATATATGTTGCATAGAATAAAGGTAGAGGAGTAGACTTTAGTATGAGTTATGGTGAATCTACCCTCTGGGTCTGTTATTGTTTTTATAATCTCAACAGGTATTTGTTTTTTGATGAGGGTAGTAACACCTCTGGCTTTCGAATTGAAGGCTGCATAATCTAACAACTTCCATCCCAACATTTGAAGTTTAACATATTCACCCGGGACCAGGTGCGCCTCTTGGATAAAAACCATGTCTAATTTTAATTTGTTACAGTACGTTAGAATTTTCCTTCTTTTTATAGGTGAATTAAAACCCCCTACATTTAGGGTGCCTACTTTAATACTGGCCATACTTTACCTCACAGATATATCGAGGTTGCTTATTATTTTCTGGATTGGATTTATCTAAAGCTAGGACTGATTGATCCATAAGGGGAAGAGACACAAAAGGAGAGGGGAGACACATACACCAACCAACAAATAAAGTGAACATTCTGGCGCACAGCGCCGCATGATAATAATTTACATGTCTAACAAACTTTCGGATAGAACTGTAAAGGGAAAACATCCCTTAAATGAATGAGACTTATTAGAGATTAAGCGTGTCCGGAAGGAAACTCCTTTCGGTACCGGGCTTGGGTCCTTAAATGAGCCAACTTAAAAAAGTAATACTTCTGAACAGGGATTCAAATGTTCCTTATGTATGTTTTGGGGATATTTGAATCAGGTGTCTGTGATATCCTCACTTCTATGTGATTCCACATCTCTGAGAAACTCGGTTGCGTCTGAAGGGACTGAAAAATCGTAAAATTTGTCATTCCTGAAAATCCTCAGTCTTGCTGGATAGATTAAGGCAAATTTAAGCTTCTTCTCAATCAAGCTGGAACAAACAGGTGAAAAAGCTCTACGTGCTTTAGTGACAGAAGCAGAGAAATCTTGAAATAACCTTAAATTGTTGCCTTCCCATTTAATAACTGGCATTTTTCTGGAGGCTTTCCATATAGTCAGTTTATGTATGTAGCTTAGGGTCTTAAATATTGTGACCCTCGGGCGTGGGTCATTTGGTTCAGGGTTTGGGCCGATTCTGTGCACCCTCTCAACTATCATGTTTTCACATTCTTTTTGTATGCCGAGAATCTGCGGCAGTGTGAGTGTCACAAACTTCTCCAGGGCAACGCCCTTAATGGTTTCCGGTAACCCCACCAGCCTTATATTATTTCTTCTGGAGTTATTTTCCAACTCCTCCATTTTATTTATTAATGTGTAGTTTTCTTTTTCTAATCTTTTGATTTCCCCCTGTGATGAAGCTAAATTATGTGCCAGTGCTCCGATCCTATTCTCAGCAGTGTCCATACGCACTGTGAGGTGCTGGATTTGCTGGGAGATGTCACTCACCGCTTTCGCTAGGAGGGGAGCCATCGTGGCAGTAATCGCATCCACCATGTCGTCGTATGTAACAGGGCCCGTCTGTCTGGATTGCAGGGTGCTCAGGTCATCTCCCTGTGTCCCCACAGAGCCTCTCCTTACTGCCGGGTTGTGAGGTGCGTCTCCGGTGGGCGCCGCCATGTCCTGTGATGGACCTCGTTTCACCTGTCTCCCCTGTTGTTGCTGGGAGCGTGGCGGCTGCGGCGCTGGTGCTGCCCGATCCATCTCCTAGTTCCTCCCTGTCCTGTTAGCTAGAACTGGGGCTCTTGGAGGCTATTTTCGCCTTGCAAATTATTAATTCAGCCGGTAACCGAGCGGAGCTGCGGGGCTAGGGTGCACTCCCCATGCAATCCGGAACCGGAAGTTGACTTTTTATATTTTTTAGCGTTAATTTTTTTTATTTGATTTTTCATGTCCTCTATGACATTGGGCATTGCCCTTAGTAGACAGCGTTGATGAACTTGCATTGTCAACTTCATGACTGGTGGCAGCAGCTTCAATACTAGGAAGTGGTTCCTGATCTTTAAATTGTGTGTCCTCCTCCTCCATTTCTGTATCAAAGCATACCACCACTGGACTTATATGGCAGCACGGGACACCTCCGCTGGACTTATACAGCAGCACAGGACACCACCACTTACAGAATAGCACAGGACAGCACCACCAGACATCACCCCTGTACACTTCACAGCTGTAGTTATGTCTCCCTCCGTCTCCAAGGCTAATGAAGATGGCACCAATGGGCGTCGTCTTATACTGTATATGGGATCCAAAACCCGTAAGATCCGACTGCGGGATGATGACATTTGTCTTGATCTGGGATCCAAGTCTGGTGGGAAACAGGATGTTTGGGGGGATTGCAGCTCGTAGATCTGAACCCCACTTATCCCTAGTTTCTAGGTACTATGTCATCTCCACTGTGTGCACCACTGAGTATAATCTTACAGTTTTAATTAAGCACATTAAAAATCTTCCATTTGCATATTTGGGAGCCAGTGACTTTCACTGTATAGCACTGTAGCATTTCATATTTTCTCAAAGTGATTGGCTGGATTTATAGATATATATTTTCCCACAAGTCAGGAAAAGAGTAAGAGCTCCCGCGGAGAAAAGTTTCCACTTCTCACTTTATTCAAATGTTTTCTCACTGTTAATAATAATCTGTTAATGTGATGTTATACTGTACATCATACGAGTCATTACATACTGTAATTGTGCAGTATATGTTTCTGAAGTTGCAATAACCTGGCACAATTCATGGAATCTTGGATGGGAAATGGAGCATTAATGTTATCTTAGTGAAAAGTTCCATTTATGGCAGCAAGTGGAATTGCCTCATTAGAGCAACAGTTGTCAGCGTGCCATATGTAGGCTACCATTGCTTACCAGTAAGATCACATCAATGCAGAATTCCCCTCACCTTACAACAAATGACATCAGGACTCACCCCTACTGTCGCACTATAAAATGAATAGAAATAAATGGTACACTGGGGCAGATGTATTAACTAGCGTTAAGTGCATTTCTGCACTTAACGCTGGTTAACTGGGGGGATTATGTTTTTTTTAAATGTATGAGCAGCACACCTAATGTGCGCTAGGGACAGCCCGCCGAGTAATACTCGGCGACGCTGTCACCTGGAATCCCCCCAGTATTTAGCGGCCGGGGTGATGTATTAACAGCATGAAATCACCCCAGCCGCTTCGCCAGCTTAGGGCTAGTGTTGTCCTATCCCCACTGCAGGGACAACGCTAGCCCTGCTGCTGGCTCCGGGCTGTGATGGAGATCTTGCGGTAATAGGGAGATCTCGCGCATGCCCAGACAGCCGGCAAAAGTGAGTTCGATCGCGCAAACGCAGGGAGGCGACGGGCGCCGTTAAGGAGAGCCGTTAACGCTGGGCATAATGGCTATCCTTATCGCCGCTGGGGGGGTTAATATATTCAGCCGATACAGGTGCCCGCTTTTCCACATTATGCAGGAGAAGCAGGACCCATTATTTTAAAAACTTTAGGTGCAGATTAATACATCTGCCCCACTGCACCTTACAAAGAAAGCTACTAACGGAGCCAAGTGACATCCCGGATAACAACAGAGCTGTTAAATTGCTTTATTAACATTATAGTATCCTTTTTAGGAATACATCCCTCAGAAATTTC
Source organism: Crinia signifera (assembly GCF_055691185.1). NCBI lineage: Eukaryota > Metazoa > Chordata > Amphibia > Anura > Myobatrachidae > Crinia > Crinia signifera. The sequence continues at coordinate 192,083,165 of NC_139218.1, forward strand.
AGGTGTGCGGTGTCTCTGTGTGGCAGATGTACTAAGGCTTTCAAGAGTCATAAAGTGGAGAGAGATAAATTACCCTCAAATCAGCTACTAAATGCTGTATGTTTAAAAAAGACACATTAGGATCCGATTGGCTAGTACTTTACAGTATCTCTCTCTACATTCCATGGTTTAGTACATCTGCCCCTAAATTGTTTAAATGGCAATAAACTGTTTACACTGTCGAAGCTTAGTGCATCTGGCACCATGGGTGGGATGTAATGATGCCCAAATTCTGCAGCTGTGCGGGGCAATCACTTACAGGGCATGGTTTTGCCTTACAAGTGACGTCCACATTCAGCCGGCATCCCGCAATGCCACCGAACTAGGGTGGCATTGCATTCCACCCACTGGGTGACATTCTATGGGCTGAGAGAAAAGCGCATATATTTTTCGCACTCCACATCGCCGCTCTTCGCACCTTCAGAAATCGCATTTTTTAGTCATAATTCACATATTTAATGGGATGCGCATTAGAGGCTAAAGAGTGCGATTGAGTGCGAAAATGGGCGAATTTTCGGCATGAAAATGTGCGATTTTTAGGCATGAAAATGTGCGAATTTGAGCTTATGTGCGATTTTGGGTTTGTATTTAAAAAAAAAAAAAAATTGCATGGGGTCCCCCCTCCTGAGCATAACCAGCCCCGGGCTCATTGAGCCAGACCTGGTTCCAAAAATACAGGGGACAAAAAGTGTAGGGGTCCCCCGTATTTCTGAAACCAGCCCCGGACTCTTGGACTGGTCCTGGTTCCAAAAATACGGGGGACAAAAAATCTGGGGGTCCCCCGTATTTTGAAACCAGCACCGTGCTCCAACAGCCCGCAGTGTCATGCCACAGCCGGGGGACACTTTTTACATAAGGTCCCCCGGCCGTACCATGAGCACCGTGGCTGGTCAGCCTTGGACGGGGTACCTGGAGGAGTGGGGACCCCCCCAATAAAGGGGTCCCCCCCCAAGGCTTCACCCGTCCAGGAGAACTACAAGACCCAGCAGACCTCCCCCGCAGGCTGGGACTTGGAGAACCACAAGTCCCAGCATGCGGGGCATTAATGGGCCCGCTGGGACTTGAAGTCCACCTTTAAAAAGAATGTTAGCTGCATCGGAGACAGCCGGTTGTCCCCGCTGTCAGTGCGGGGGTAGCCGGCTCTGCAGCAGAAGGGAGACCAGCGCAGGATCCTGGATCGGTGAGTATGTGGTTGTAAAAGTGAGGTGTCTGGATGTGTATGTAATAAAGTTTGACTTTTCTGTGTGTGTGTTTTCTTTTAACATTCTTTTTACAGGTGGACTACAAGTCCCAGCGGGCCCATTAATGCCCCGCATGCTGGGACTTGTGGTTCTCCAAGTCCCAGCCTGCGGGGGAGGTCTGCTTGGACTTGTAGTTCTCCTGTATAAAGCAATGTTAGGATTGAAAGATTTTACACCATCAGGCCGGCGTCCACTGGCCAGGGACGCCCGTGACAGCCCCGGGCATCAGCCCTGGACGGGTGAAGCCTTGGGGGCGGGCCCTTTATTGGGGGGGTCACCACTCCTCCAGGTACCCCGTCCAAGGCTGACCAGCCACGGTGCTCATGGTACGGCCGGGGGACCTTATGTAAAAAGTGTCCCCCGGCTGTGGCATGACACTGCGGACTGTTGGAGCCCGGTGCTGGTTTCAAAATACGGGGGACCCCCAGATTTTTTGTCCACCGTATTTTTGGAACCAGGACCGGTCCAAGAGTCCGGGGCTGGTTTCAGAAATACGGGGGACCCCTACGCTTTTTGTCCCCCGTATTTTTGGAACCAGGTCCGGCTCAATGAGCCCGGGCTGGTTATGCTCAGGAGGGGGGACCCCACGCAATTTTTTTCTAAAAAAAAACACATTTTTTACCGCAGAACCATGTACAGATCTCAATGATCTGTGCAGGGTTCTGGCCAACTCGCATATCAGAACCTGGTCTAAAAAAATGGCGATTATTAGACACCTTAAAAGTGCGATTTGCGAAATCCCATTCCATTAAATAAGCAAATTGTATACTTTTCTATTGAAAAACATCTGGATGCGATAAAAGTGCGAATTTTTACCGCACTTTCAGTACGCATGACTTATCGCAAAAAATATGCGATTTAGGGACCTTTTCGCATCAGATTAAATATGCGAATTCACGGAAAAATGCGAATTAGCCGTTTTTTGGAGTAAAAATCGCCAAAAAACACAACTTTCATTCCATAGAATGTCACCCCATATGTCTGATGCACAACTATTGTCAGCGACGTGCCTGCAGCACTTTCATATTACGCCCATAAGATGGATCATCTTCATGCATCTGTTATGCCATCTTCTTGACACTGTCCAGGAAGAGTGTTGCACTCGAAAATTGTTCGCATTTTACATGTTTAAGCAAGTAACGTTTTATATTGTGGCATTGTCAATGAGTGCAATCTCCCAGTGTGGCCTTTGGACTAAAAATGGTTGTGATGTGCACTCCCTTCTGTAGATTCTGTTTAATTTCAAAAGCAGCGCAACTTCACATACCCTCTCTCACTACTGCATCATTTTACTGACTTCACTTAAAGTCAAGTCCTTTTAAAAAAAAAAAAAACCTTAGATCACATATGCATTAGTTTCTTTGAATGCTAGTAAAAACACCAAGTAACACACATCAAAAAAACACAGTCATTGGATTTGCCTTTGATATGCAGGTTTACTAGGTTTGTAAGCTTTCCAATGTGTTTTTAAGTAGGGAAATGCATGGAAGAATAACAAGAAGCATTCCAATAATGAGGACTTAGGATTTGCTTAGCTAAAATATAAAGACAAGAAAAAGAAGGCTGGTTATTTAAATGGGAAATCATGGCCCTGGCAATTATTTAGAATTGATTACAGCAGTGATTCCATAACTGGGTGCATCCACAAACACACACATACTGTACACAAACAAACAACCTTATATAACCTTTTATAATATATACTTATATAATATATATATATATATATATATATATATATATATATATATATATATATATATATATGTTTAGATAGATAGATAGATAGATAGATAGAAGAACACATATATATTTCAGAACTCAGCCACAGAAGCAATATCTTTGGCTTTTAAATAACTGATTTAAACATCCAGGGGGAAGAGAGGTGCCCCCTTGGGAGCAGGAGCCCGGCGGCAGATGTCTCCATTGCCTCCCAGAGTTCTGCCCCTGACTGGGTGCCATGATCCAGGACCAAATCAAATTATTTATGATCCATGTGATTAGAGCATAGCTGCCTACCCTCCTGCATTCTGCAGGAGACTCCCTGAAACAGCAGCAATCTCCCTCTCTCCCTCATTAGTCTACCAATCTCCCTCATTTCACCTAGCCCACATCACACTGCTAAATTTTTTTGGGAAAAAAGCAATGAGAGATAGATGCATTTACAATGAATCATCAGCATCATTTCCCAGCACTTTACCAAGTACAGTAGCTCTTACTAACTGCTCTGGAGCTCATCTACATTTGGATATAAGTCATTTTACAAGATACAGTACTTCTCAGATATAGCAGTACACACCCACGCTTCTAGGTGCCATGTTCACAATCTCTCCATAGATGGAACTAGACACCCCCTTTGGGTGGAGCATGACACGCCCCCTCAATGGGGCGCTGTGCAAAATTATTCTACCAACTATAATCTCCCTGAAACTAGTTTTCAAAAGTAGGCAAGTATGGATTAGAGTTGGCAGCTGCCATTTATAATATATATGAACAGTCAGAATCACAACCCTGTCCAAAAAAACATAACTAAACCTAAGGATGACACATAAGCACAATTTCCTTAATTTATTGAATATAACAATGAGAAACTTTTATCATAAGGAGGCTGTGAGAAATATTGTAATACTCTAGGGCAGAGGTTTCCGACCTCAGTCATCACGTAACCGCGCCCGAAGCTATGGTGTCCATGTCGACATATTTCGACATAGACATCCCAGAAAATATTTTTTTTAAAATATGTTGACCTTTTTCATGTCAAATTTTGCTTGTGTCAACCTTTTGACTGTCGACCTAGACACTGTCCACCTAATAATTTGTACCTCAACTGTGCACATTTCATCCAGATCATCCAGCAGGTGCACAGGTGTAATCACTACTCTCTGACACATGGTAATAGATCAACAGATGGAGCTAATTATTTCACTTGCGAATCTGTAAAGAGACCTGGAAAACATGTACTGTTGGGGGTAATTGAGTACCGAGGTCAGAAATCACTGCTCTAGGGTGCTGTAATATTAGATAGTTGGGAACCCCTGGTGGTACTTGTGTAATATCTGGGCGCCCGATTTTTTCATTGTATTACATCGCATCGCATGCAATATAGTGGCATACAATGCGATTTTTCATTGTAAAGACCCTATTTTTAATTGTATAGTCACCCATGGGTGATTTCATACCCCCACTATCGTATGGAGTTGATTTTATATAGTGTGGCAAGCGCAGCGAGCCACCGAGCCCGAAGCGTGGCAAGCACAGCGAGCCCCGCGAGGGGACGCAGAATACATGTAAAGTAATCTGCGGCCGCTCGCCACACTATATAAAATCAACTCCATGCGTAGTTGGATAGTGGGGGTATGAAATCACCCATGGGTGACTATACAATTAAAAATTGGGTGTACTTGTTTCCTAGCACGGCGCCCGTCGCAGGTGATTGCATACCTTAACTTAAGGTATGCGATGGACGCGACCGACGTGATTTCAGGGCTATTTTTAGCCTTTTCCCCGACAATTAAAAAATCGCGTCCATCCCATGCCTTAAGATTAAGGCATGCGATGCGACCGATGCGATGGATGCGATTTTACATAGGGAACAATGTTAAATGGGCCAATGGACCCGATTTTTCATTGTATACCCACCCTTATGGGTATTTTACATGTGAAATGCCCCCCATTGTTAACGCCACTCCACGATGAACGCCAACCCGAAGCGTGGTGAGCGCAGTGAGCCCGCGAGGGGCGGCGGTACGCGTCCTCTGACCTTTTCATACCCCCACTATCCACGTCGGCGTGGAGTTGATCTTATGTAGTGTGGCGAGCGCAGCGAGCCACCGAGCCCGAAGCGTGGCGAGCCCCGCAAGGGGACGCATAATACCTGTGTAGTAATGCTCGTCCCCTCGCGGGGCTCGCTGCGCTCGCCACGCTGCTCTCGCCACACTATATAAAATCAACTCCACGCCGACGTGGCTAATGAGGGTATGAAAAGGTCGAGGACGCGTACCGCCGTCCCTGGCGGGCACGCTGCGCACGCCACGCTTGGGGTTGACGTTGATCGTGGGGTGGCGTTAACAATGGGGGGGCATTTGACCCATCAGGGTGGGTATACAATGAAAACTGGGGTCTGGGGGGCATTTAACATTGGGCCCAATGTAAAATCGGGTCTCAGGGACCATTTTACATTGGATCCGATGTAAAAATCGCATTGATCGCGTTGATCGCATCGCATGCGATTTGGTTGCATGCGATGCGATCGACACGATTTTTTTTGGACCCGATGGATACAATCAAAATCGCAGGCGCCGTGCTAGGAAACAAGTATCAAATAGGATCTTTACAATGAAAAATCGCATCGTATTGCATCACATGCCTTAAGTAGTGGCATGCGATGAAAAAATCGGGCGCCCAGATAATACACAAGTACCCCCCTGGTTTAAAGTACAAAAATCAGAGCAGCAGAAAACTGATCTACAGTCAGTAATAAAAAGTATGAACTTTTCTTGGACAAGGGTTCATGGGACTTATTTAAAAATCCTGCAACTACAGCAGCCCATCACGAAATGAAGTAATTTAGAAGAACCTGCGTGACCAATCCGGGTGTCATGCATATTAATAAAAACTTCCCAAGTAGGAATTTGGAATATATAATATATTAGACTGTAGGTAGTGAGATATGTACTATGTACTACTTTATCAGTCATAAAAACACTATACAAGCTCATCCAAGTGCACACAGAGATTTACAGTAGCAAGCATTCAGTCTTATATTTGTTCAAGAAAATGTAAATATCCATATATTGCGTATATTGTTATATTTAGGATGAACTACAAAAACTCTTTTTCTGTAATGCAGAGATTGAGTGTGTGTGTGTGTGTTTTGTGTTCTCTGAAAAACTGTATTTTAAAATGAGCATTTAAAAAGTAATGCAGAAAAGACTTATCTTATTTCATATAGGGATTTGGATATTGTGCAAGCTTAGCTACTTGTCTACTATGTCAGCTTGTATATGCCACGAGTGCCACTTGTATAGAATCAATCTAGTAGATAAGGATGGGAAGGATACACACGCACATTTGCTGGCCCGCAGTTATATGTGGAAATTTCTCATCCCCTCTGGGCAGCAGCTATCTCTGCTCTAATAATTCAGTTACAAAGACACTTCCTGTAAGAAATAGAAGTTCTGCCAATCTTACAGATAAAAATAAAAATTCCAACCAGAATTTTTTTTTAGCTTATCTAATGGTGGTGCATGAATTTGAACATTTGGCTTAAAATACAGATCTTCATAATATAATGATTTTAGCTAATCATTAGTTTTCTACTATATGTAGAAGTGTCTGCCCACACCAGATATGTTCCTTGTTCTAGACAGCTGGAATAGTAGTGTAAATTTCCACATCAGATTATCTCTACACTACTGTGAAATGCCACAAATATTTTTTGACGTCATGCGTCCACAGCGGCGTCGCTGTGGACGCATGACGTCATCATTAGACGCAGCAGAGACGGACGCCGGGCATCACGAACGGCACCGGGGGCTACTTAAGTAAGTTTTTTATATTCACTTATTGTTCTTTGGCACCTTGATAAAGTGGCGACACCAGCCACGAAACGTCAGTTTAACTAAACCTGCCTTGGGTCTTTATTTCATCAACTGTTCACGGGTAACCAACGACACGCGGTGTCGAGCTGTCAGCAAATCATGCTGTTTGTACCCCCGTTCGAGGAATCTGCCCATGAGTGCTTCAATCTGAGTGTCTGCTTCCAATGGGTCTGAAATGATGCGTTTTAAACGCACCATTTGTGAGTAGGGCAGCCCTTTCAACAAACTACGTGGGTGGCAACTAGTCCCATGTAGGATATTGTTGCGATCTGTTTCTTTTTGGAACAATGATGTACAGATGGTGCCATTATTAAGTGAAATCGTGACATCAAGAAAATTGATGCTATTTTGATCACAAGTCAATTCAGACCCACCACGTGTCATTGGTTACCCGTGAACAGTTGATGTTACCTAAAGATAGATCCGATATACAACCCAGCATCCCTTGGGTAACTAAATTCACTACGGCTAGCACCACTGTTAATTCTGTATCCAAAAAATTATGGCCAATACTTACCAGTGACCGGGATATCAATATACCCAACACTAAACTTATGTCCTGTTACCAAAGAGGTCCCAACCTTAGGGACTTACTCGTCAAAACTGACATCACTGGGTTCAAAGACAATGCTATCCCCCATCACAGAGGTTGCATAAGATGTACTTGTACAGTGTGTGCATACATGATCCCTGGAAATATTTTCTATCACCCTCAACATGGCACTAAGTTTACCATTAGACATACGTTGAGCTGTTCTACCAAATACGTAGTCTATCAACTAATTTGCCCGTGCGGCTTGTCCTACATAGGCAAGACTGAGTGTACGTTTAAAGAGCGAATCACTACGCACCGGTCCACCATCCGTGCCGCATTGACAGGTGGCAAGTGTGATTTACCTGTGCCTAAACATTTCCTGGCCATGAAACACACCCTCCCACAGTTAAAATATCGCATGATCGATCATATTCCCCTGAGTCTCCGTGGTGGCAATAGAGGTCTTCAATTACTCAAATGTGAAACCAGATGGATTCACCGTCTGGGGACCATCGCCCCTAATGGCCTCAATGAACATCTTGGCATAAACTGCATGACGCGTAAATAGACCGCTCTTACATGTAACACGTTCTTCAGCTGTCATTCTTCATCTGTTATTGTTCACCGCACTCCGAACAACTGCGTATCGCTTGTATGTGATCCTTGACTAAGCGTACGCTTCCACTTGCGTGAGCTAGCACTGGTTACACATACCTCCGCTTTGATGCTTTTTCACTCGTTTACGATTAGTGTGGTAAACAAGTTCACATATATACATGTTGTATTTAGGGTATAGTAACCCGTACACTGTCTAACCTATATACAAGTTTATACTAACTTCCAAGGTGCCGTTACTTACCGCTGATTAATATTGTGTTTGCATATATTACTATTGATGCATAATGTCTTAGAATAGATTGGATTCTACTAGTAATTTGTCTATCTGTATTTGTTATTGTCTAGTTTTGTTGTCTTGGTGATGGGAGCACGGAACGCATACTGATGACGTCACGCTTATGTGGACCCGGAAGTGGGCCAGCGTGTGCAGACATCAGCAGTCACTGTGGTGTATAAAGGTATGTAATGTTTGTTCATACAGTAAGCCTGATGAAAACGTCTAATAAATGACGTTGAAAAGTTGCTAAATTTACCTACAAGACTCGTGTACATTATTGGTTGGGAGTGCCGCATCTACCTACACTGCTATCTATCTATATATATATATATATATATATATATATATATATATATATATATATATATATATAGCTTAGTATGTGGCGCTGGTGGCACTCGATAGGGACTTGGTACTAAAGTAGAAAAGCCTTCCTTCAGAATGCACCGTGGCCATCAGTTTGTATCGGAGTGCCGGATCCCATCGACCCTATATATATATATATATATATATATATATATATATATATATATATAATCCGAGGGTTTCTCCGGGGAGAAAATAGGCACTCTCCTAAGTAAAGTCATAAACTTGTTGTAATCCAAGTATTTTGATTTATTAGTCATCCAATAAGTTGGTACAATATATTGTGCTCAATGATACTCCGACGTTTCGGTCCAATATAGGCGGACCTTTATCAAGGAGCATGAGTCAGCAAAGTACACATAATCATCGATGGGGCAACATGAAGTATGTTGGAAAACCTCCTACTGCAGGAGGACACCATGGTGTCCTCCTGCAGTAGGAGGTTTTCCAACATACTTCATGTTGCCCCATCGATGATTATGTGTACTTTGCTGACTCATGCTCCTTGATAAAGGTCCGCCTATATTGGACCGAAACGTCGGAGTATCATTGAGCACAATATATTGTACCAACTTATTGGATGACTAATAAATCAAAATACTTGGATTACAACAAGTTTATGACTTTACTTAGGAGAGTGCCTATTTTCTCCCCGGAGAAACCCTCGGATTGTACTAAGGTGTTCATACTTGAAATGAACTCCCTTTAGGCACCCCGCCCGCTGCTACTATTACACACCCCGTGCGAGTGCGGTCTTCCACAGAATCTATATATATATATATATATATATATATATATAAGAATGAGAGTGTGCTAAAACTAATATATATATTTCTTTCTCACCTTCCACAGGCGGTGATGGTGTTGGAGGACATGTTGATTCAGCAGCTGTTGAGGTGGCAAATGCAACCCGGCCAACGACCTCCATGGGTGGTGTGACTGGTGCAATGAGCCTGCACACAAATGTACATATGAATGCATAATTCACTTACACACAACAGGAAGAAACATTGTTCAAAGCTAATAACTGCCACTTCCTCATCCACATCAACAGTCTGTGCAGAGGGATGACGTGTAATGACACTACAGCATTTTATACATAATTCAATGTGCATAAAAAATAATCACCAGAACTTGGGGCATCTGAGTCAATGACACCTGAAGGATTGATGGTATCAGGGGGAATGAGGGATCCTCCTACTTGGTGAAGGTAGCCACATAAGGGGGACCACCTCCTGTCCTCCATACAGATCTGGCCTGCTTTTCCATCTTCTTCTTAACAAGACTCTTAATGTCATAGTACCTCTTTTAACATGTATCTACGGTCCTGCATGTGGCACCCTCATCATTCACTGCCATCATTGCCCTCTTCCACAGGCTGTCCTTCCTATGTACTTGTAATTTCCCAGACTCACGGCCAAAGAGCTTATTGTAGTGCCTCATGAGCTCATTAAATTTGGGTCATATGGGTCAGCTTAATATTCCTCCCCTTCTTAGTCTTGGACACACTGGATTCATGAGGTGTAGCTGCAGTTTCCTCCCCAGATGAGACTTGCTCCTCAACATCCAAGTATATCTCCTTACCCTGACTAATGTCACTCACAGACATTAGACACAAAATGCTTAAAAATAAAGACACAAACACAAAACACATACCTCACATTTACACTCTCACACACATGCACACAAACACTGACAGAGGATAGGAAAAAATAACAAAAACTAAAAAGAGACGGACTAATAAAGCTACAACACAAACGATAACCACAGAGCAACTATCAAAACAAAAACGAGCACTCAAAAACTCACCAGAACCATTCTAATCACTCCAGCAACTCAACAAACCTATCCTCTCCACACCCAACTAAACCCACAAGGAGCAGGTGGTGAAGGGGGCTATATATATGCCTGCATAATGTCCCTCCCATGTTTGAAACTTTCAACCAATCAAAAATAAGCAGTACAAATGGAAAGACACCTGCCGAGTTTAACAAGAATATGTTTGTATATAAAATACACAAATCACAGCAAAATGCATACATACTGTATATAGCAATACAAACAGAATTTGATATAAAAAATTACGAATAGCTATGAGATTTCTAAATATGAATTATAGAAACTTGGCACCTTTGTAAATAAGGTTATTTGACCCGTAAAAAAACCCAAGAAAGTATGACCAAAATCATTCGATCTCAATCGTAATAACAAACAAATGAGATCAAATGAAATACAGCATCTTTGGAAAATATTCCCTCAAAAACTAGTGTAACTCACAGCGACTGTTCTTTTTTAAGGTGCTATATTTAACCAAACTACAATTAATTGACTTGGATTTGAGCAACACTGGCATTTTTAGTAGATATTTTGGTACTTGTTTCCTAGCACGGCCACAATCTTAAGTAATCGTGTCCCTTAATTAAGGGACACGATTACCCCGATGGACCCGATTTCTTTTGAAATCAGGTCCATTTTGCCGGCTAGGAAACAAAAATCGGGGGCATCGCGTCGGTCGGGACCATTAACATTGGTCCCGACGCGACCGACGCGATGCCCCCGATATTTGCATTGACTTCAATGTTAAAAAAAATTTTAACATTGAAATCTTGTCGGGAACGGTAAAATATCGGGGGCATCGCGTCGGTCGGGACCATTAACATTGGTCCCGACGCGATGCGACGCGATGCACCCGATTTTTACATAGGATTCAATGTTAAAATTTTTTTTAACATTGAAATGGTGTAAAAATGTAAAAAAATGTGAAATGGGTCAATATGACCCATTTCACATTATAAATGTCCCCGTCGTCGCCCCACGATAGACGCCAACCCGAAGCGTGGTGAGCGCAGCGAGCCCGCGAGGGGCGGCGGTACGCGTCCTCCGACCTTTTCATGCCCTACTATCCCCTGGGGCGTGGAGTGAGAATATAATAGTGTGGCGAGCGCAGCGAGCCACCGAGCCCGAAGCGTGGCGAGCGCAGCGAGCCCCGCGAGGGGACGCGGATACCTTCACAGGTAAACGCGTCCCTTCGCGGGCTTCACAGGTGTCCGTGGCGACGCGGACACCTGTGAAGCCCGCGAAGGGACGCGATTACCTGTGAAGGTATCCGCGTCCCCTCGCGGGGCTCGCTGCGCTCGCCACGCTTCGGGCTCGGTGGCTCGCTGCGCTCGCCACACTATTCTATTCTCACTCCACGCCCTAGTGGATAGTAGGGCATGAAAAGGTCGGAGGACGCGTACCGCCGCCCCTCGCGGGCTCGCTGCGCTCGCCACGCTTCGGGTTGCCGTCTATCGTGGGGCGCTGTGTACGCGCTTCAATTTGGGGGGGTTTGGAATTTTTTTCATTCAATCCAATGTAAAATTGGGTCCCAGGGACCCAATTTACATTGGATTTAATGAAAAAATCGGGTCAAAAATCGGTCGGTCGCGTCGATCGCATCGCATGCGACCAAATCGCATGCGATGCGATCGACCCGATTTTTTTCAGCACGACCACCCCGATCTTAATCGGTGTGGCCGTGCTAGGAAACAAGTACCGATATTTTGATCTTTCACAGCAACGTTGGCACTCAAAGGGGTAAAATAGTAAATGATTTTCAACCTGCAGACATTTCTTTTTCATTCACCTTCTCGTGGATAAATTAAGTACTGGACAAATATTAGGTATTGGACATATATTGTGTATACCAATATCTGTCTGTATAGTTAAGGCAGGGGTTCCCAAACTTTTTTGAATCACGGCACCCTAGAGCATTAAAATGTTTTCAAGGCACCCCTAGGTCAAATGTGTCTTGAGAAATTCAGGAAAAAATATAAAAGTAAGTGCATTGTGTTTATCTGTCACAGTTATCTGGTGAGGGGCCGGATTTGCATCTGTTTGTCCACATATGTTATGATTGGCAGCCACCAGCACTGGTTTGCCTGTTACATTGACCATAACTAATATGAATTGATCCTGGTCCACCAACCCAAGGCACCCCTGCAAGTGTCCTGAGGCACCCCGGGGTGCCTAGGCACACAGTTTGGGAACCACTGAGTTAAGGTAAAGACCCAATGATTTTCGGCTTGATGGTGCTTAGAGATCGCAATCGAAAATTTAATCGAAAATATGTGTCGTTTTATTTTTATCTATATAATAAGTTGAAGAGTGTGTGTGCGTGCGTGTGTGTGTGCGTGTCCGTCGCATTGCGGACACACCGTGGCAATCAGAGACACCAAATTCAGCAACAAGATAGCTCTGGACCCGGTGGTGTGCACCTCAAAACCGTTTTTGGGAAATTTCTCTTAGAAATTTAAAAAACACCAAGGTTTAATTTTCTTCATTGATATTCTGGGGAAAAGACCGACGATCTGGGAAACTGTTGACAAAGGAACAACTCCACACCTGGGCCCTTATTCTGATCGGTGCGGCCCGATCAGAAATATGCGGTGATGTCCGTCTTGGCGAATCCCCGCCTTCCATACGGATCGCCACCTCCGTCCGTATGCGGATATGTGGCGGTCCGCATGAATGTGGACGGGGATACGCCTCCTCCATGGTGGGAGCAGCCCCTGCATTCGATGGTCGCCGAACATCGAATGCAGGGCCGCACGCTCCACCAGGTCCCGCAACACAAGACCACACGGACACTTGTCCGTGTGAAATCTTGTATGGGGGCGGTCAGCTGACATCCGGCGATGTCAGATGCCCGCCCCGTACCCACGCGTCACGGCCTCATTACCATGCATACGCCCAGCGTTTGCATGGGAACGCCCATGAAACTCGGGGCGTATGCATAGGGTAATGAGGATAAGTAGCCCCTCACGCCCCTCTACGCCCCCTGTGCGGCGTATAAAGAATCCATGCGGCGAAATCGCCTGCACATGCGCAGAGTGACCTCTGCACATGCGCAGACGATAAACATCGGCGGGCCGTACGCAAGCGGGAATATCCGCACCGATCAGAATAAGGGCCCTGATTTCATTGCTATCATTGAGTATGAATGACACATTCTAACATTATGGTGAAGGCTTTAAACAATTAGGAAATAATTGAGGATATACATAGACCACACATAACACACACACACGTACACATTGTACACGCACACACACACACACACAGTACACCACATATGCACACATTGCACACAACACACACAGCACACAACACACACATTTATACGTAGAGCACCTCACACACTTACACATTGGACAGATACACACATACAACACACCACATGCAGTACAATACAAATCCATACACACTACAACACACACCCAAAAACAGTACAACAAACACACAGAACACACACACTTAAACATTTCCAGGATATGCACAGCACACTACACACACACATATATACGTAACACACCTCGCAAACTTACACATTCGGCAGATACACACAACACACATACATAACACACCACTCACAGTACAACACACACCCACATTTACTACAACACACACCCAAAAACAGTACAATACACAGAACACACACACTTAAACATTGCACAGATACACACAGCACACTACACACACAGATTTATACATAGCACACCTTACGCACTTACACATAGGGCAGATACACACAACACACACACATAACATACCTCTAACAGCACAACACACACCCACATTCACCACACACACCCAAAAAACAGTGCAACACACACAAAACACACACTTAAACATTGCACAGATACACAAAGATAACACAAACATACTGTATATACTTAGCACACCTCACACACTTACGCATTGGACAGATACATACAATACAACACACACAACCACATACACTACAACACACACACAAAAACAGTACAACACACACAGAACACATAAAAATAATTTGCCGTTTATTTAACAGTCTGTACTGGCAAATAAAAACTGTACCTAATGTACCGTTTCTACTTTGTTCCCCATATCCGTCTCTCCTGTCCTCCAGCCTGTCACTGCGCTCCCCGGCCAGTTGCACTGAGAAATCTTTGTCCTGGCCAATGCACCCATTGATCAATACAAAGTGGGTACACTGCACTCACCCTGTTAGTCAGTTGGATATCAGGCACTGCTCTGCCTTAAGGGTTTCTCAGACTCTTTTGGTTCATAGATAATGTTTGGTCGATGGGCATGAGCGCTGCATGCATTTGTTTGAATGTTATGAGTGTAAGAAGTTGAAGAATAAGACTGAGATGAAGATTTGTCACGTTACAGTGTACAATTTACTCAATAAATCGTGAAAAAAATATGTGTACATAGAACTACAATCAAGAAATGAAAGTAGGATTAAAAAATAAATTCTGATTCAAAATGATAATTGCTTGGATGGCGGTGGGTTGCGAAACAAATCTATAGGTGGAGGGGGTATGGATATTGTGGGCATAATTGGTGTTTGGTACACCTACAGGGGGTCCCCAGTTGATGAAAAATCTTCACTAAAGTGTCACCGTAGGGGGATTTCCAATTGGGGTTCAGGTGGCCTTTTAGGGACCCCTTTACAATCCCGTTGGTCTCTTCTGCTGGAGCCTACGGTCTCAGACTATCATTAAGGGAGACCATAAGCTCAAGGAGAAGAGACCTACAGGATTGTAAAGGGTCCCTAAAAGACCACCTGGACCCCAATTGGGAATCCCCCTATGGTGACTGTGACCGTGACACTGTAGTGAAAATCCCATCAATTGAGGGCCCCCTGTAGGAGTAACAAACACCAATTATGCCCACAATATCCATACCCCCACCTATAGAATTGTTTCACAACCCACCCCATCCAAACAATTATCAGTTTGAATCAGAACTTATTTTTTAATCCTACTTTCATTTCTTGATTGTACTTCTATGTACACTTACATTTTTTTTCACGATTTATTGAGTAAATTGTACACTTTGTAACATGGCAATTCTTTTTCTCAGTCTTATTCTTCAACTTCTTACACTCAAACCTTATCAATGCACCCATTGATGATTGTGATGGCTGGATCAGTGGATTGGCCCGGCGGGTGTAGGGAAGAATTTGGCCCATTGCACCCATTCCCAGTGGTGCATTACAGTGGTGCGGGTAGCGTGCGTCGCGTCATGACAGCATGTGCCCAGGCTCACGGACCTGCTCCCACACTCAGGGGCTGCCCAATGTTTGGTAGAGATGCCCGGTGCATGTGCTTTACAGATCCCCAGACCTCAGACACTGCTGCAGGCAGGTTTGGTGAGGGGAGTGGCAGGGAGCAGTGAATTTTTAATTAATTATGGCGCGGTAAGTAACGCCCACCCCAGTCCCCATGCACTCAGTGCCTGTAATTATACACCCTAGAAACTGTACCATTGAAAGTATAGAAATGGAGGTGTGGCCACGTCCCTTTCTGATTTTGTACTGATTTCTGACCCTCAGATGTTGGAGGATATGTCATAAAGTGTCACGATCCGAGCTGTCAGACAGACTTTCCTACCGGCTAAGTGCCTCCGCAGGTTCAGCTTGCGGTCCAGACGTCATCTCTGCCGGCCTCCTGTCTCCCAGTGACAGTCCCCAGTGCACGGCAATCCACCTGTCCGCCGCCATTGCTCCCAGTATCCAGCATGGTGTGCACAAACACACTTTCCCGCCATAGCAGACATGGGGGCTGCCATGTTCTTTCCAGTCACATGTCTGTGCTGTCCAATCCTGTTGGTTCTGATCTCCCTGTCATACTTCCTCGGCCAATCCTGGCCACCCAGTGGGGATAAGTATGCTGGGAGCTCTCAGAACCATTGCTAGTGCTTCAGTTGTCTCCAGTGTATGGTCAGCTGTCCTTGTCTCCGTGCAAGTGTATTTCTCTGCTGGTGTTGTTTTCCATGCTGCAGTGTGTTCCAGGTTGTTCCATCTCCTGTGAAGTCCAGGTTATTCCACCGCCTGTGATCCTGCCTCTCAGCCCAGCGACCAAGCCTAGCTCCGGGACTCTGGTCCTTCCGATGCTCCAGCATCATCCACCATCGATGTTTCATCGCTAGTCCGATATTCCGGATCTCCTGCTTCCGTCCGTCATTCCGGACCCACAGTCATCTCCCGTCCGTCATTCCGGACCCACAGTCTCCTTCCATATCCGATACCCGAATCCGATGTTCCCACATCATCATCGATAGTCCGATATTCCGGATCTCCAAGCCAAGCTTCCGTCCGTCATTCCGGACCCACAGTCAAGCTCAAGTCTTCCGTCCGTCATTCCGGACCCACAGTCTTCACATCCGATGTTCCACCATCGATCCCACATATCAACACATCTGTAAAGTATTGCAATCTGCATGAACTGTCATTTCTCCTGCATACTTTACTGTCTGTTAATATTACAACCATCTGCAAATAAACTCCGGTTGTATTTTACCTCTGACTGCTTATTGGCTCTGGGTGCACTGTCGCGCACTCCATGCGCAAGGGTCCTCTCCAACCTCCCCGGTCCAGGTCCCCACCAGAGGTCTCAGTCTCGTCGACTAAGCCCCCTGGTGTGACAGTAAGCACTAGCCAAATGGATCCAGCCGCAAACCAAGCATCTCCACCCAGCCCTGTACAGCAACTGGCTGTTCGCTTGGATCAGCAAGAGGCTGCGCAGAGCCAAGTGATTCATTGTCTGCAAGATCTGTCTTCCCGGCTGGATAAGCTACAGACCACTCTCAGTGGCCCTGAGCCTGTCAGAGAACTTTCAAGTCCAGTTCATCCTCCTGTAGTGGCTGCTGCACCTCGCCTTCATCTGTCTGTCCCCACCAAGTATGATGGGAACCCCAAGACCTGTCAAGGTTTTCTCAATCAGTGTGAGATTCACTTCGAGCTGCAACCCAGCAACTTCCCTACTGAAAGGGTCAAGATCGCCTACATCATCTCCCTCCTGTGTGGAGCAGCGTTAGAATGGGCGTCTCCCTTATGGGAAAGATCTGATGCCATCCTGTCCAATTACAAGGACTTTGTGTCAACATTCCGGCGTATCTTCGATGAGCCTGGGCGATCAGCATCTGCCTCCACTGAACTCCTCCGTCTCAGACAGGGATCCCGCTCCGTCGGGCAATATCTGGTCCAGTTCCAGATTCTGGCGTCTAAACTCTCCTGGTGTGATGGGTCCTTATACGCAGCTTTCTGGCATGGCCTATCCAATCGTATTAAGGATGAACTCGCTACCAGAGACTTACCCTCAGGTCTAAGTGACCTTATTTCATTGTGTATCAAAGTAGACCTACGCTTCCGAGAAAGGGCTGTAGAACGTCACAAGAGCGCTCCAGTTAAAGTGCCAACTCCTCCACCTTCTTTACCCACTGCTCCCGCAGTCCATTCCAAAGAAGAACCAATGGAGATAAACCGCTTCCGTTTGTCTCCCGGAGAACGTCGACGTCGTCGGTTGGCACAGCTCTGCCTGTATTGTGCCGATCCTGCACATTAAATTTCTGCATGCCCAAAGCGTCAGGAAAACTCCTCCTCCTAGCCCGTCAAGGAGTGGGTAGGCTAGGAGTAATTAAGTCCTCTCCATCAGCAACTGATTGTGTCCTTCCAGTTTCCCTACAAGTTGGTCAGCATTTCAAGACTGTCTCCGCACTTCTTGATTCCGGTGCCGCTGGCAACTTCGTTACTGCAGAACTGGTCCGCAAGTGGGGGTTACCCACTGAAAGTCTTTCCAAGACTGTCTTCCTTACTGCTGTGGATGGCAGTAGGATTCCTGATGCGACAGTCTCCCGCAGAACTTTGCCACTTACAGTAAAAGTGGGAGTCCTGCACACTGAACTTTTGTCCTTCCTGGTTTTACCCCGAGCCACTCATGCTCTGGTTCTGGGTTTACCCTGGCTCCATCTTCACAATCCTCGTCTTGATTGGAAGACATCTGAAATTTTTTCCTGGGATCCTTCCTGCTCCGGTACCTGTCTCCAAAAGGTACTCCCAGCTCGTCATTCTTCAGCCGATGCAGCAGACCTTCCGCCTCTTCCCTACCAAGAGTACTCAGATGTATTCAGCAAGTCTGGCGCTGATGTCCTACCTCCTCACAGACCGTGGGATTGCCCTATCGAACTTATCCCAGGCAAAGAACCACCCAGAGGTAGAACCTATCCTCTCTCTCTTCCAGAGACTCAAGCCATGACCAATTACATCAAGGAAAATCTGGCAAAGGGATTCATCCGTCCTTCGACTTCTCCTGCTGGCGCAGGATTCTTCTTCGTCAAGAAGAAGGATGGAGGCCTACGTCCCTGCATTGATTATCGCGGCCTCAATGACATTACAGTTAAGAACCAATATCCGTTGCCCCTCATCACCGAGCTGTTTGACCGTGTCAGCGGTGCAACCATCTTTACGAAACTCGATCTGAGGGGTGCATACAATCTCATCCGCATACGAGAGGGCGACGAGTGGAAGACGGCGTTTAATACCAGAGACGGCCACTATGAGTACCTTGTCATGCCCTTTGGGCTCAGCAATGCCCCAGCCGTGTTCCAGCACTATGTCAATGAGATTTTTCGGGACATTCTGTATCGTCATGTAGTTGTATATCTCAATGACATTTTAATCTACGCCAATAACATCACAGAACATCGTTATTGGGTCAAAGAGGTTCTGTCCCGGCTGCGAGCTAATCATCTCTACTGTAAACTGGAGAAGTGTGTCTTCGAGGTGAAGTCTATACCCTTCCTAGGGTACATTGTCTCCATTTCTGGTCTTCAAATGGATCCAGGAAAACTGCAGGCCATCCAAGATTGGCCAATTCCCTCTTCGCTGAAAGGTATTCAACGTTTCCTGGGTTTTGCCAATTATTACAGAAAATTCATTCGTAATTTCTCGTCTATTGTGGCTCCCATCACTGCCTTAACGAAAAAGGGGTCTAATCCAGCGAAGTGGCCGGCAGAAGCCATCGAAGCCTTCCATCTGTTGAAACAGAGGTTCACTTCCGCTCCTGTTTTAAGACAACCTGATACCACCTTGCCCTTTATTCTTGAGGTTGATGCCTCCTCCGTGGGTGTTGGGGCAGTCCTCTCGCAGAAAGCGCCCGATGGTCGTCTTCATCCCTGTGGGTTCTACTCCCGTAAGTTCCTGCCTGCAGAGCGTAACTATGCCATCGGTGACCAAGAGCTCCTCGCCATCAAGTTGGCATTAGAAGAATGGAGATATCTTCTAGAGGGCGCTGTTCATGAGATCACAATTATAACAGACCATAAGAATCTTCTGTATCTCAAGTCTGCTCAATGTTTAAATCCCCGTCAAGCCAGGTGGACACTTTTCTTTTCCAGGTTCCGTTTCAAGCTGTCGTTCTGTCCAGGGACACAAAACCGAAAAGCTGATGCCCTTTCCCGCTCATGGGAGCAAGAAAGTGAGTCTAAGTCCACACATCAACATTTCATTATTGATCCAGTGGCCTTCTCCGCAACGAGAGTTTCAAATCTCACGCCCCCTACAGGGAAAAGATATGTAAAGCCAGCTCTAAGAAAGAAGTTGCTCTGTTGGGCGCATTCTTCAAAATTCGCTGGCCATGCAGGCATTCAGAAAACTTACGAGTTTATCACCAGGTCCTACTGGTGGCCGTCCCTCAAACAGGATGTACAGGACTTTGTTTCCTCTTGTGCTAAATGTGCTCAGCACAAGACCAGTCGTCAGTCTCCTCCTGGGCAATTGATGCCACTGTCAGTGCCACATCGTCCTTGGACGCATATCTCTATGGACTTTGTAACTGATCTTCCAGAGTCTGACAAGTTCACCACCATCTGGGTGATTGTTGATCGGTTCACCAAGATGGCTCACTTCGTTCCCCTCACCGGTCTTCCGTCAGCTTCCAAGCTGTCCCAGCTCTTCATCAAAGAGATATTCAAGCTTCATGGACTGCCTCTTGAAATCATCTCCGATAGAGGAGTCCAATTCGTAGCCAAATTCTGGCGAAGCCTGTGCTCCCTGCTTCAAATCAAGTTAAAGTTTTCCACAGCCTACCACCCTCAAACCAATGGCCAAACGGAGAGGGTGAATCAGGACCTTGAAGCATTTCTCCGCACATATGTCTCTTCTTCCCAAGATGACTGGGCTCAACTCCTTCCATGGGCAGAGTTCTGCCATAATAACCAATATCATTCTTCATCTAATGTCACTCCATTCCTTGCCAATTATGGGTTTCATCCTCGAGTTCCTGACTTCACTCTGCAACCTGTGTTCTCGGTTCCAGCGGTCGACACGACCATCCAGCAATTCGTCAAATCCTGGAAGCTCATTCGTTCTTCACTTCTGAAGGCTTCAAGCAGGTACAAAAAATTTGCCGACAGGGAACGCAGAGCTGTGCCAGCCCTCCGTCCAGGAGATCGTGTCTGGTTGTCAACCAAGAATCTTCGATTGAGAGTGCCATCGATGAAGTTCGCTCCCCGATATATTGGTCCTTTCCCAGTTGAGCGAGTCGTCAATCCAGTAGCTTACAAGCTCAAGTTGCCGCCCTATGTGAAAGTGCCAGCTACATTCCACATTTCGCTGCTCAAGCCGCTGGTTCTGAATCGCTTTCATTGCAAGCTCCCCAAGGCTCCTAAGGTTTGCACCCAGCGTGGAACAGAATATGAGGTCAGTAAGATCTTGGACTCTCGCATCCGATATGGTCGTCTGCAATATCTGATCGATTGGAAGGGCTACGGCCCCGAAGAGCGATCATGGACCAATGCCATCGATGTCCATGCTCCCAGACTCATCCGGGCGTTCCACTCCAAGTTTCCCCGCAAGCCTAAAAGGTGTACTGGGGCCACCATTAAAGGGGGGGGGTGCTGTCACGATCTGAGCTGTCAGACAGACTTTACTACCGGCTAAGTGCCTCCGCAGGTTCAGCTTGCGGTCCAGACGTCATCTCTGCCGGCCTCCTGTCTCCCAGTGACAGTCCCCAATGCACGGCAATCCACCTGTCCGCCGCCATTGCTCCCAGTATCCAGCATGGTGTGCACAAACACACTTTCCCGCCATAGCAGACATGGGGGCTGCCATGTTCTTTCCAGTCACATGTCTGTGCTGTCCAATCCTGTTGGTTCTGATCTCCCTGTCATACTTCCTTGGCCAATCCTGGCCACCCAGTGGGGATAAGTATGCTGGGAGCTCTCAGAACCATTGCTAGTGCTTCAGTTGTCTCCAGTGTATGGTCAGCTGTCCTTGTCTCCGTGCAAGTGTATTTCTCTGCTGGTGTTGTTTTCCATGCTGCAGTGTGTTCCAGGTTGTTCCATCTCCTGTGAAGTCCAGGTTATTCCACCGCCTGTGATCCTGCCTCTCAGCCCAGCGACCAAGCCTAGCTCCGGGACTCTGGTCCTTCCGATGCTCCAGCATCATCCACCATCGATGTTTCATCGCTAGTCCGATATTCCGGATCTCCTGCTTCCGTCCGTCATTCCGGACCCACAGTCATCTCCCGTCCGTCATTCCGGACCCACAGTCTCCTTCCATATCCGATACCCGAATCCGATGTTCCCACATCATCATCGATAGTCCGATATTCCGGATCTCCAAGCCAAGCTTCCGTCCGTCATTCCGGACCCACAGTCAAGCTCAAGTCTTCCGTCCGTCATTCCGGACCCACAGTCTTCACATCCGATGTTCCACCATCGATCCCACATATCAACACATCTGTAAAGTATTGCAATCTGCATGAACTGTCATTTCTCCTGCATACTTTACTGTCTGTTAATATTACAACCATCTGCAAATAAACTCCGGTTGTATTTTACCTCTGACTGCTTATTGGCTCTGGGTGCACTGTCGCGCACTCCATGCGCAAGGGTCCTCTCCAACCTCCCCGGTCCAGGTCCCCACCAGAGGTCTCAGTCTCGTCGACTAAGCCCCCTGGTGTGACATACAGTAGGTGCTAAATCTCAGGAGTGGATGTGGAATTCATCAACACATACAAGTTATCAACTCAGGAGCGTTGTGTTTCAAACAACACCACCACACCTGATTTCATTGCCGTCATTGAGTATCAACGCAAACACATTCTAACATTATGGTGGAATCTATAACAAATTACAATCTTAGGTGTTTGGCACAGCATACTGTAAGATAACATTTTTCAGCAATTTTGGAAATAAAGACACCCCAAGGCGGGTCAGCTAGTACTCAATATAAAAATAAATTAATTTCTATCTAGGAAAAAGCTAAAAATATATTTTACTAAAAAAAATATAAAACAATAAATGACAAAGACAAAAAATAGTAATAGATGTATTTAAACTTGTTTCACAGACTCTAAGTTTCTTCCTTGGCTTTTGAAAGGATAGTATGGATGTTGGCTTAATGTAGCAAAACCTTTAACAATGATTGACAGTAATGTATCATCAAACTGTAGTAGAGGTGGAATTTACTGTGGAAATACAGTAATGTAAAGCACGGTAGATTGGATATGTTTTGTGATTCGATAAAGTAGACGGCAAATGACAGTGAAAGAGTACATGTCCTTGATGAGTGAGATGTGAGAAAGTTGAGTGCTAATGATACTAAAAAGCAGTGTAATTATGGGAACGAAAGAAAATAGAATCTTTGCATGGATGTGATAATAAATCAGACCAGATTTTATGACATATGAACCGGATTAGATCTTCCAAAATGGAACACATATAAATGTCTATTTATGAATTACTACTAGAGATGTGCAGCGGCCACTTTTTCGGGTTTTGGTTTTGGATCTGGATCTCCCTTCGTGTTTTTGATCTGGATTGGTTTTGGCAAAACCACCCTTGCGGGTTTTGATTTTGGTTTTGGTTTTGGATCTGGATTTTTTTGGAAAAATGCTAAAAATTGCTAAAATAATAGTTTTCGGGCCTGTTTTTGCCCCTAAAGTGTTATTAAGCTCAATAACATTAGTTTCCACTCATTTCTAGACAATTTTGATCACTTCACAGCTCACATAATCGTTTTCATATACTGTAGTAGGGCCATAAGGTTATCCCGAGATAGCTGGATGACTAAGCTAGGCGACAGCAGTGGGCATCACATACATGTGGACCTTACACTTCCAACCTGGCACATGTTGGAAGCAGAGCAGCACTACAGGGGCAGACAGGGTGGAAGTTTAATAACCCCCCCCCCCCTGTAGCTGCGCTCCTCTGTAAGAACCTCCACACAAGTACCAAGAGCCCAATGTGGATTGATTTTGCAGTTTGGCATGTGCAGCCAAGGAGCAGTGGGTGTTTGGTGCAGCATTGACTGTGTCTGCAAGGTAGTATCTGATTGGATCAGTTTAATATCTAACAAGACCCCTTTCTGGCGTGAAGTCACGTGGTTTGTGAAGTTACCTCCTTATCAAACTTGATCAGACTGGCTATGCGTGCGTTCCATTTCCTCCCTCACCACTTCACCACATTACATGTGTTCCTCCCGAAGCCACGCACGTGGTCTAGTACGCTGACCATCAGCAGCTGTTGGGACTTCTTCTTCCCAAACATTTATCAATCCATCCATACTATCCCAAAAGGAGGATAAATACTCTGGATGTCACTGATGACATCTATTCTTCCCCCATAGAGAAGGACCGATCTTCGTTCAAAGCTATACTAGAACATACCTCCCAACAGTCCCGATTTTATCGGGACAGTCCCGATTGTCAGGGCCTGTCCCGCTGTCCCACCCACGGGCGGCAGTGTCCCGCGGTGTGGGGGGGCTGTTGGGAGTCCCCCCTGTCAGCTGCTAAGCAGCGGGGAATAAACGCTGTGTGCATGCGCACAGCGTCTATTCCCGCAGCCAGGGGGCTGGGGGCATGGCTAGAGGCTCACAGAGCCTCTGGGTCATGCCCCCATAGCGGCAAAATGGGGGCGTGGCCTCGTGGGGGGAGCTGCAAGTATAGACCACGCCCCCAAATTAGGCCAAAATTTGGCGCGCCTTCGACGCGCAGCAGCAGCGTCCCACCTGCTGGGCTACTAAAGTTGGGAGGTATGCTAGTAGCTGCGCTCCTCTAGTAGAAGATCCAATCAAGTACCAAAACCCCTGTTTGGCTTGATTGTGCACTCTTCCTCATGTTCAGCCAAGGAGCAGTGGGCGTTTCGTGCAGCACTTATTTAGTCTGCAAGGTAGTATCTGATTAGATCAGTTTAATATCTAACAAGACCCCTATCTGGCGTGAGGTCAAGTGGTTTCTGAATGCTGGGAGCATTACCAGTTGCCTCCTCATCCATCACCTAATGGGTGGAGGGGGGTGGGGTAATTGGTGGCAGGGGTGGGGTAATTGTTGGCCTCCACCTCTCTAGGACCCCAGGTTAGGAGATCCCTATATAGTCTACCCTTATAGACCGCTATCTAGGTAGTAGGGTTAATTTGTCTGCGACATCTGTCACCCAATTCACCGCTAAGGTTAATTTGTTTGAGCTGGCTGGCTAGGTGTGTTTTCCCTTACCTCCCTCACCACTTCACCAAATCACGTGTGTTCCTCCCGAAGCCACGCACTCTGTCTAGGAATGGATAAGACCATGGATGTCCCTGAGGACATGTTTTCATCCATTATGGATGGGGTGGAGAGCGAATCACCCATCTCCCCACCATTCATCCATCATAGATTTAAAAATTTACGACGCTACAAAGAGCCAACAAATGACGCAGAAAGAGGTGCAAGAAAGATTTGCTGGGGCCCTGCCACCCTTCCATCCATCCATCCATCCATCCATCCATCCATCCGGGACATCCCATCCAAAAAGAAGTACGATAGGAAGGGATAACACCATGGATGTCCATGAGGACATATTTTCATCCATAATGGATGATGTGGAGAGAGAAACCACCCACCTCCCCACCATTCATCCATCAAAGATTTAAAAATTTAGGACGCTACAGAGAGCCAACAAATGACGCAGAAAGAGGTGCAAGAAAAAGATTTGCTGGGGCCCTCCCACCCAGCCATCCATCCTGGACATCCCATCCAAAAAAGAAGTACGATAGGAATGGATGAGACCATGGATGTCCATGAGGACATATTTTCATCCATAATGGATGATGTGGAGAAAGAAATCACCCATCTCCCCACCATTCATCCATCAAAGAGGTAAAAAATCAGGATGCTACAAACAGCCAACAAATGATGCAGAAAGAAGTGCAAGAAAAAGATTTGCTGGGGCCCTCCCACCCAGCCATCCATCCTGGACATCCCATCCAAAAAAGAAGTACGATAGGAATGGATGAGACCATGGATGTCCATTAGGACATATTTTCATCCATAATGGATGATGTGGAGAAAGAAACCACCCATCTCCCCACCATTCATCCATCAAAGAGGTAAAAAATTAGGATGCTACAAACAGCCAACAAATGATGCAGAAAGAGGTGCAAGAATAAGATTTGCTGGGGCCCTCCCACCCAGCCATCCATCCTGGACATCCCATCCAAAAAAGAAGTATGATAGGAATGGATGAGACCATGGATGTCCATGAGGACATATTTTCATCCATAATGGATGATGTGGAGAAAGAAATCACCCATCTCCCCAACATTCATCCATCAAAGAGGTAAAAAAATTAGGACGCTACAACAGCCAACAAAACGACGCAGAAAGAGGTGCAAGATGATATTGTCCTTGGGCCCTCCCACCCTTATGTAGTATACAGTACATGCACAGTTTAACAAACCAATCATTTTAGCGATAGGGACTTGACTGAAATGATTGGTTTGTTTAGGCCCCCACGAAAAATAAATGGCAATGGGCATTGCACAAACTGGCTTTACAAGATGTCATCCTCAGCATCAGATTCCTCAGCCTCATCCTCTTCTTCACACACAATTAATTCGTCGTCGCTGGAATCAACCAATACAGGAGGACTGTGTGTATTAGGAGGACGTAAGTGCTGGTGAAGGAGGTCAAGTTCGTGGAATTTGAAATTCATTTTTATGAACATCATCTTCTCCACGTTTTGTGGAAGTAACCTCCTACGCCGATCGCTTACAAGGTTCCCAGCTGCGCTGAAGACTCTCTCAGAATATACACTGGAGGGTGGACAACTTAAGTAAAGCAAAGCCAGTTTGTGCAAAGGACGCCTTTTTTTCTTGCCAATAATGGAATGGACAATCTGACATACCTATATCGATGCTATCGGCAAAGTAGTCATCCACCATTCTTTCAATTGTGATAGCATCATAGTCAGTAGCAGTCGACATGTCCATTATGCTAGGAAGCTCCTTCAGTCCGGACCAGATGTCAAATATATTTCCGGACTGAATAGCAGTGGGTCTCCTAGGAAAATTTAGCTTTTTCCTCGCAACCCCAGTGGTAGAAATTGAAGGAGAAGTTGTGTGCCTGCCACTTTCCGCTTCAGCTGACAAATTTTGGAGCAAGAGGTCTTTGCACCTCTGCAGATTTGTTCCCATTGGTAACAAAGACACAATGTAAGACTTAAACCTAGGATCCAGTATTGTCGCCAAAATATAATGATCTAATTGTAAGAGATCGACGACCCTTGGATCCTTGCTAAGTGAACTAATAGCATGATCCACTAGTCCTACATATTTAGCAGATTCACTGTGCTTCAACTCCTCCTTCAATTTCGCCAACTGGTTTTGCAAAAGGCCTATCAAGGGAATGACCTGGCTCAAGCTGGCAGTGTCAGAACTAACTTCGCGTGTAGCAGCCTCAAAGGGCTGCAGGATCTTGCACACCACGGAAATTATTCTCCACTGAGCTTGACTCAGGTGCATTCCCATTCCTCTCCCTATGTCATAGGTCGAGGTGTAGGTTTGGATGGCCTTTTGCTGTTCCTCCATCCGCTGAAGCATATAGAGGGTGGAATTCCACCTCGTGACCACCTCTTGCTTCAGCTGATGGCAGGGCAAATTTTGCTTTTCTTGCAAGTCTTGCAATCTCCTGCACGCACTTGCAGAATGGCGAAAATGTCCACAAATTTTCCGAACAACTGACAACATCTCTTGAACACCCCTGTCCTTTTTCAAGAAATGGTGCACCACCAAATTTACTGTGTGAGCAAAACATGGGACATGTTGGAATTCGCCCACATGTAATGCACTCACAATATTGGTGGCATTGTCGGATACCACAAATCCCGAGGAGAGTCCAAGTGGGGTAAGCCATTGCGCAATGACTTCCCGTAGTTTTTCTAGGAGGTTTTCCGCTGTGTGCCTTTTACTGAAACCGGTGATACACAGTGTAGCCTGCCTCTGAATAGCAATGGGAGATGATGTTGCTGCTGCTGTTGGTGCTGCTGCTGAAGGCAATACATCCACCCAGTGAGCAGTCACAGACATGTAGTCTTTTGTTTGCCCTGTTCCGCTTGTCCACATATTAAGTGGACAGTGGGTACAGAGGCTTTTTTAAGGACAGTAACAATGCTTTTTTTAATGTCCGTGTACAGTCTGGGTATTGCCTTCCTGGAGAAGTGGAACCTAGATGGAATTTGGTAACGGGACACAGGATCTCTAGCAACTGGGTAAAACCCACAGAATTAATTGCGGATACTGGACGCACGTCTATTACCAACATAGTTATTATGGCGTCAGTAATACGCTGTGCAACGGGGTGACTGCTGGCATACTTCATCCCCCTTCCAAAGGATTGACTTACAGTCAGTTGCTTGGCTAAGTGATCAGGACTAGCATTCCTGGTCCCCTTCCTTGAAGCAGCAGCAGCACCAGCAGCAGCAGCAGAAGCAACAGGTGTACCTGATAAGGATGCTTCTGAGGAATCCAGGATAGGAGAGGATTCAGTCAGGATCATGACATTGGGTGAAGGACTACTTCCCAATCCCATAATCTCTGAGGATGGGGATGATGCAGTTGTTTGAGGAGATTGCAGGACCTTGGATTTAACAGAGAAAGGGGAGCAGGACGGTGACGCTGGGCGGGCTGCTACATGTTTGTTCACAGTTTCTTTTGACAAAAACTTCTGATGGATGCGCTGCAAATGACGTAACAGTGAGGAGGTCCCAAGGTGCTGCACGTCCTTACCTCTACTTACAATAGCTTTGCAAACGCTACACACGGCTTGACAGTTGTTGTCCGGATTTGGGTAGAAATAATTCCATACATACGAGGTGGATTTTTTGATCTTTTGCCCTGGTATGACAATGGGCTTTTCCACACCCCGGACAACAACTGTCTCCGTCGGTGCCTTAAAACAAACAACATCATCCTCAACATCGTCATCATCCGCATCCCTCTGTGTGCCAGCTTCACCAACAGAATCCACATCCAATTCCTCAGAAGCATCCTCAATAACCAGGTCAAAATCTTGACTGGGGATGCTCTTGCACACACTTGCAGAGGGCATGCAAATGGTGGAATGAACCTCCTCTTCACAAACAGTATTTGAAAGGTCCGGCTCACATATGGCATCCGCGGACACACTTAGACTCTCCTCTGGGATTTGTGACATTTGTGAACTCGCCTTTGTCTTAAAAACTTTCATTCTTTTTTTTGTAGTAGCAGAAGGGCTACCATCATTCTTCTGAGACGCTGTACCATCAGTCAGAAACAAAGGCCAAGGCCGTAGCCTTTCCTTTCCACTGCATGTGGTGAACGGCATTTTGCCAATTTTATTTTTCTCCGCACGTGACTTCATTTTTTTTTTATGGACCATTGTAAAATGAGATTTCTGCTTTGCTTTTACATGGCCTCTATGCCTTTGACCATCGGCCTTGCCATCATGAATCTGACTGGTGGTAGCAGCTTCAGAAGTTCTATCAGGTTGCTGATCTCCCACTATTTCCTCCTCCATCATCCTCCAAAAATTTGTTTTTGTTTTTTAATACTTTTATTTATTTTTCTGTTTTTTTTTACACTGGACACAGCCTGTGACACTGGACACTGCCCCTGGTCACTGGACACTGCCCCTGGACACAGCCCGTTACACTGGATATATGTCGTAACACTGGACACTGGATATATGTCGTCACACTGGACACAGGATATATGTCGTCACAGTGGACACTGGATATATGTCGTCACAGTGGACACAGGATATATGTCGTCACACAGGACACAGGATATATGTCGTCACACTGGACACAGGATATATGATGTCACACTGGACACAGGATATATGTCGTCACACTGGACGCAGGATATATGTCGTCACACAGGATATATGTCGTCACAGTGGACACATGATATATGTCGTCACACAGGACACAGGATATATGTCGTCACACTGGACACAGGATATATGTCGTCACACAGGACACAGGATATATGTCGTCACACTGGACACAGGATATATGTCGTCACACAGGACACAGGATATATGTCGTCACACAGGACACAGGATATATGTCGTCACAGTGGACACAGGATATATGTCGTCACACAGGACACATGATATATGTTGTCACACTGGACACAGGATATATGTCGTCACACAGGACACAGGATATATGTCGTCACACTGGACACAGGATATATGTCATCACACAGGACACATGATATATGTCGTCACACAGGACACAGGATATATGTCGTCACAGTGGACACAGGATATATGTCGTCACACAGGACACAGGATATATGTCGTCACACTGGACACAGGATATATGTCGTCACACAGGACACAGGATATATGTCGTCACACTGGACACAGGATATATGTCGTCACACAGGACACAGGATATATGTCGTCACACAGGACACAGGATATATGTCGTCACAGTGGACACAGGATATATGTCGTCACACAGGACACAGGATATATGTCGTCACACTGGACACAGGATATATGCCGTCACACAGGACACAGGATATATGTCGTCACACAGGACACAGGATATATGTCGTCACACTGGACACAGGATATATGTCGTCACACAGGACACAGGATATATGTCGTCACACTGGACACAGGATATATGTCGTCACAGTGGACACTGGATATATGTCGTCACACTGTACACAGGATATATGTCGTCACAGTGGACACTGGATATATGTCGTCACACTGGACACAGGATATATGTCGTCACACTGGACAGTGGATATATGTCGTCACACTGGACAATGGATATATGTCACGCTGGACACAGGATGTATGCCGGCACACATTACATGTCACACTGGACACAGGATATATGTTGTGACTTGTGACACTGGACACAGGATATATTGTCGTCACACTGGCCACTGGATATATGTCGTCACACTGGACACAGGATATATGTCGTCACACAGGACACAGGATATATGTCGTCACACTGGACGCAGGATATATGTCGTCACACAGGACACAGGATATATGTCGTCACAGTGGACACATGATATATGTCGTCACACAGGACACAGGATATATGTCGCCACAGTGGACACAGGATATATGTCGTCACACTGGACACAGGATATATGTCGTCACACTGGACACAGGATATATGTCGTCACAGTGGACACTGGATATATGTCGTTACACTGGACACAGGATATATGTCGTCACACTGGACACAGGATATATGTCATCACACTGGACACAGGATATATGTCGTCACACTGGACACAGGATATATGTCGTCACACTGGTCACTGGATATATGTCGTCACACTGGACACAGGATATATGTCGTCACACTGGACACTGGATATGTGTCGTCACACTGGACACAGGATATATGTCGTCACACTGGACACAGGATATATGTCGTCACAGTGGACACAGGATATATGTCGTCACACAGGACACAGGATATATGTCGTCACACTGGACACAGGATATATGTCGTCACACTGGACACAGGATATATGTCATCACACTGGACACAGGATATATGTCGTCACACTGGACACAGGATATGTCGTCAGTCGTCACACAGGACAGGACACAGGATATATGTCGTGATTGACTCGTGACACTGGACAATGGATAAGATATAGGCCGTCACACTGGACACAGCCCCTTGTATTACTGCAGCCCCTGTACACAGTGCACTACTCAGCAGCACTGCAGCCCCCTGCGTGTGAGCACTGCAGCACTGAGTTAGTTAGTTAAATCACAAAAAACACAGGGTTCAGGGCTAAGATTAAGCAAGGGCTGCCTAAGCCAGAGCGTACTTAAGAGACTTACATTTTTTGGTTTGGCAGGAAAGGGTTAATGACTGCTAGTGTGTTTAAAGTTGGTTTCAGTTTTGTTGAAGTAGCCTTTGGGTGAACTGGAGGGGGGGGGGGGCGTGAGCTTAGGGAGAGGGGTATATATAGGCAGGTCCTTACAGGGGTACTTCCTCTTGCAGATTTTCTTCAGCTTCAGCAGTCGTGCCAGTCACAGCCCAAGCAGCGTTTACACCAGCTAAGTGCCTGTCTGTACACCTTTTGGTTTTTAGTCCTTTGTGCTTTCAGCAAGCATGTCCCGGCCCCGCCGCTCAGCTCCCCCTCCCCGGCGCTTCCTGGATGATTTTTTGCCCATCCAGGCTCCCAATATGCCCACCCCCCTGCCTCCAAACTCTGTGGCTGCCCCGTCCTTGGCGCCAATACCCCCGCCCGCCACCGGGGCTCCCAGCCTGCTCCCCCCCCCCACCGGGGTTTCTACTCCCGGCCTGGTGTCTCTGGGGCCTGATCCGGACTTACTCGGATCTGGCCCGGCCGCGGCTGGCTGTGCGGTGGCCCCGGCTCTCCCTCCCCCCCCTTGGTCACCGCAGCGGGCGCGCCCTCGGCGCCCGCTGCCTTGTTGTTCGGTCCCCCGCCGGCTAGGCCGGAGACTCCGGCGGATGACGCCACAGCGCGCTGGGGGGCGCAGGCCTATGACGCGGCGGACGGCACCGTCCGCGCGCCTTTGCCTGATCCCGGCTTCTCCGGGACGGGCTTTCAGTCAGCGCTCGGGCAGGGAGCGCATCCCTCGAGCGCCCCG
The DNA here is from genome assembly GCF_055691185.1 of Crinia signifera. Lineage (NCBI taxonomy): Eukaryota > Metazoa > Chordata > Amphibia > Anura > Myobatrachidae > Crinia > Crinia signifera. Next base: position 192,115,561 of record NC_139218.1, read on the forward strand.
TCCACCTCCATTTACAGCACCAACATGTGCGGGGGAGCCAGCGCCACCATGCAGGATGGCGGCCCCCGGCTCCCGGGTGCATGGTCACCCGGGGGCGCCTCCGCACGTCAGGCCCCGCCCCCACCCCTGTCCCCTGCATACCAGATAAGGGGCCTCATTCAGCTCCCAGCCGGGGCTGGCCCTAACAGCACAGGGACTGCCACACAGCAGCCTGTCCCACCCACCTTTGTAAACCCGGCGTTGCAGGCCCCCCCAGGGCCTGGGGACGGGTACCCCTACCCGTCCACCCCACTAAGGGGGCCGCAGGCACCATCAGCGCCCGTCCCTGCCCCGGGGGGAATGCAGGCATCGGTGAATCCCACCACCGCCGCCCAGGGGGCGCCGAACATTCCTGCCCTCCCCCCCCCTGGCTCCCTCATCCCCAGCTGGGGAGCCGGGGGTCCGCCACCCGCGCCACAACGTCCCCCAGCGGGCCCGGGGTGGAATGCCGTGGCCTCAGCTGCGCCAGCCTCCGGCGTGGTCCAGCTGGTGTCTGCCCAGTCCTCCGTGTCCGCCACCTTCGCGATCCCCCTCCGTCCTTCACCTGCGCAGGGATACGGGCAGGGGAAGTGGCCCCAACCTAGCATGGCTGCCTGGCAGACCTACTCCTCCCAGCAGCAGTCTCTCCCGGTGTCAATGACACCATCTTTTGCTCCGTCCCTTTACCCGCGTTTCCCCCCCCATTACGGTTCCCAGCCCACGTGGTCCTTCAACTCCCATCCGGGGTCCGCGCATTCGCAGGCAACCTCGGGTTACCCCTGGTACGGTCCCCCTGGCGCCTGGCAACAGCAGAATTATTGGCAGCAGTCCCAACCCTTCGGGCCCCCTCCTGCCCCTTCATACCCCCCTTGGGCCCCGCCGTTCAATGCGCATGTAGGAATCGGATCCGCTTCAGCTTCCGCCCCCCCCCCATACCCCCCATGCTGCAGTCCATGGCAGGGCCGCCGCTGCGGCCTTTCGATAGCGCGGCTAATTCATCGTTTAACTTTTCATCTTTTGTTTCCTCAGAAGTTTCTCCCAGGTGGCCGGCTCCAGCCACCACTACCTCTTTACCATCCAACATGGATCCGAGCGGGAATCTTGCTCCACCTATACCCGCGATCCTCCCCGGGGCCCAGCCGTCCCTCTTGCCTTTGCCTCCCGTAATCCCGGAGGCGGCTGTCGAAGATGTCGGGTCAGCACGTCCGTCTGCCGAAGTCCAGACATCCGTTACATCCACCGTCCTTCCTTCCCCTGGGAGGTCGGGAACCGCCGATGCGGTTGAGGCCGGGACTTCCGCTTTGCCAGCGGCAGAAGTGCTCCCGTCAGGATCAGGTGAGATTACTGCTGCACGCACATCCACATCCGGGTCATCGGGTACTGACAGCTCAGCTAGCAGCGACGAGTCAGGCCTAGAAGGGCGCCCGCGCAAAATTAGAAAGTTGATCGCGCGGGCGGTGGCAAAGAAATTAGGGAAGGCCAGCGCGCCTAAGAAGGCGGCGGTTCCGAAGGAACCTCCCTTGCACGCGGAGATGGTTCATTGCTCCAACACTGCTGTTACCAGGGGCCTGCGAAAAAGGGTGCGCGATAAGATCAAGGAGGGTAAATTTGTAGACGTCTTTGCAATTACCGAAGAGCTAAAGGAGGGGCTGGACGAGGCTAAGAAGCCCGGGGGGGTTGGCGAGCATGCGTATCGCAGCTTCAACCACTGGCTAAAAGGTTTCATGGTTTTTTCCTCCTGTTATTTGGACGAAAAGCCAGAGGAACATCCCAACATGGTCAGATACATCTTCATGATAAATGAGATGTATCTGAAGTACAAGGGGTATGCCTGGAGGGATTACGACAACAAGTTCCGTCGCAACCAAGACGGTAACACCACCTTACCCCTCGGTTTCAAGGACGTGGAGATCTGGCTGGAAGTCACCGGCCAGATCACCACGTCCGAATCATCGGTCAAGAAGCCCTTTCCAGGGAAGAAGGGGGCCACGCCCCCTTCCAACAAGGGAAAGTGCTTCGCGTTCAATGATTCCAAATGCACACGCGGCGCCAGTTGTCGTTTTAGACACGCCTGCCGAGTGTGTGATGGAGGCCACCCCTCTAAGGATTGTAAGTCCGCCGCTGCCGCAGCGACCCGCAGTGAGCCCGCTGCAGTCGCTAAGTAAGGCCCAATCACCTGTTCGGGTGCCCGCGTTGGCTCTTTGGCTGGCACGGTACCCCAACAGGCCGGACGCGGAATTCCTCCTAGAGGGTTTCACTTCGGGTTTTCGTTTGCCCATAGGGGAGGGAGTGACGGTTATCTCTCACAGGAATTTGCGTTCGGCTACGGAGTTGCCCCGTGTGGTGAGACAGAAGGTGGACGCGGAGATCGCATTGGGTCGCATGTGCGGCCCATTCGTCTCTCAGCCTTTAACCGACTTGTGCATCTCCCCAGTAGGGGTGGTGCCCAAGAGGGTGCCCGGTAAGTACCAGTTAATCCAGCACCTGTCCTACCCACACGGGCGGTCCGTTAATGACGCCATTCCTGCCGAGCTTTGCCGGGTTCGTTACCAGCTCTTCGATGAGGCCCTGGACGTAATCCGGGGTTTCGGCCCAGAAGCCCTTTTGGCCAAACTTGATGTGGAATCCGCTTTCCGCCTCTTGCCCCTCCATCCCACGTCATTTCGATTCATGGGTTTCCGGTTGGAGGGTCGTTTCTATATTGACCGTTGCCTGCCCATGGGTTGTGCCATCTCGTGTGCCTACTTCGAGAAATTTAGTACTTTTCTCCACTGGTGTATTCAGGAGGGCACCGGCCATAGGGGCATCGCCCATTACTTGGACGATTTTCTTTTTGTAGGCACACGAGATGGTTCGGCTTGCCAGGAGTTGCTCGCCTTCGCGGGGGCGCTATTTCAAGACCTGGGAGTACCCGTGGCGGACGACAAGACGGAGGGCCCCTCCACTTGTCTGTCCTACTTGGGGATTGAGGTTGATACGGCTGCTGGTTGTTGCCGTCTCCCGGCTGACAAGGTCTCTCGTCTTCAGGGACAGTTGAGCGAATGTCTTCGGTCAGCTAGAATTAGGCTCCGCCAAGCGCAGTCCCTGCTGGGGTCCCTGAACTTTGCTTGCCGGGTTATCCCCATGGGGCGGGTTTTTTGTAGGAAACTTGAGAGGGCCACGGCGGGGATTTCCAACCCTCACCACACCATTCGCTTGTCTGGCGAGATTAAGGGTGACCTCCGAGTGTGGTCCTCCTTTTTGGAGGATTTCAATCGAGAGTTGTTGTGGCCATCACGGCCGGTGTCCAGCTTACGGTTGCAGCTGCACACGGACGCAGCCGGTTCAGCCGGCTTTGGTGCATACTTCCAAGGCGAATGGTGCGTTGGGTCTTGGCCCCCTTCGTGGGTCTCTCGGGGCTTTACCAGGAATCTGCTTCTTCTTGAGCTGTTTCCCATTATTGTTGCAGTGGAATTGTGGGCAACGCAATTGTCCGGCAGGACGATTGTTTTTTGGTGCGACAACATGGGGGTAGTTCAGGCGATTAATAATCAGCGGGCGTCCTCGCCGCAGGCTTTGCGGCTGCTGCGTTATCTAGTACTTACATGCTTGCGTGCCCAGATTGATTTTTCTGCATCCCACGTGCCAGGCGTGGATAATTGTATTGCCGATGCCCTTTCCCGTTTTGACTTCCCGCGCTTTCGGGAGCTAGCGCCAGCAGCGTCTTCGGTAGGTCTTACATGCCCGCATTCTGTCTGGCAGATTATAGAACAGGGATGACGGACTTAGCCCGGCAATCCTTGGCCCCTTCTACCCGTCGGGCCTACTTTGCTGCCTGGCAAGACTGGGAAGCACATCGCCTTAGGTTTACGTTTCAGGGTAAGTCTGAGGAGGACTGCTTGCTGGCGTTTGTTTGGGATCATTTCTGCCGGGGTAGGTCCAGGGCAGCCATGGGTGCCGCTTTGGCGGGAATTGCGTTTCATGCACGTTTGCGGGGAATGCAAGATCCTACTAGATCCTTCGTGCTTAGTAAGGCCTTGCGAGGTTGGGCTAAAGAGCGCCCCCCCAAGGCTGATACGCGCAGGCCCATAGATCTACACTTATTGGGTAGCTTGATAGGGGCATTATCAGAAATCGCTGACTCCCCATTTGAGTCTAGTCTATTTGGGTTAGCCTTCTCCGTAGCCTTCTTTGGCGCTTTCAGGATCAGCGAGCTGGTTGCAGCCAGTAGGGCTTCTGCGAGCACAGGAATACTGTTCACGGATGTAGTATTGTCGGAGAGTGCTCTTAAGTGCAAAATTCCTCGGTCTAAGACCGATCAGCTAGGCCGAGGGAAGTGGGTCACCATGCAGGCTCACCCGGAGCCAAGGTTGTGCCCCGTGGCTTTGGCCACCATTTACGCGGCTGCTAGACCTCAGGGCGGGCCCCAATGGCTGCTGCATAGTGACGGGACTCCGCTTTCCAAGTTTCAGTTTGGAGCGGTATTTAAGCGTTGCTTGCACCATCTAGGTCTGAGGGAGGGCGAATATGGTACGCACTCCTTCCGCATTGGGGCAGCCACATGCGCAGCGGCCAGCGGGCTTCCTGACTCTTCCATTCAAGCAATGGGTCGATGGAAATCCGCTGCATTTAAGACTTACATTAGGTTAGATAAGGTTTAGTTGTATTGCGCCTTACACGCTGACCCAAAAACGTTGTTTACTCGCTAGTTTTGGAACAGCTAGTGTTCCGGAATCAGGGGTGTGAAGGACTTTCTTGCTTTTTTTACCTCCGTGGGTCCTCAGTAATTTCAATTCGGCCCACCTCCCCCTTCCGGGACACACGAGAGGTTTTTATCAAGTTTTCGACTTCACTTGGGTCCATTGTTACTAACTTACATGCTGTACTAATCTTTGTAATGTATAATTTCTGATGCTAGGACCTTTTTCTTTCAGCTTCCCCTTCAATACCCCCAGGACAGATGTGGGTAGTGGGACATTCTTTTGTATTCTGGGCCGAACGGCACCCTTTAGCTAGGAGAGCTTCTGAATTGTCCGGTGGACGGCTAGTGAGATGGTTCGGGGTCAGGGGTCTTAAGTGGTCCGGTCTTTTGCCCTTATTGCTGAGTGAAGAGAGGGCTTGGGGTCGCCCCGCCATAATAGCCATTCACCTGGGTGGGAATGATTTGTGCCAGACGAAGGGCATGGCCGTCATATTAGCAATCAAGGCGGACCTCCTCGAGGTGATGCGCCTTTGGCCGTCGGTCCACATAGTTTGGTCCGATATCGTCCCCCGTACAGTTTGGCGTGGTTCCATTAATGTCTCCGCAGTTGACAAAGCTAGGAAGAAGGTGAACTTCGCGGTGTCGAAATTTGTCTTAAGTAAGGGGGGATCAGCAGTTCGCCACCCCTTGCTCGTGAGATCTAGTGCCCAGTACTTTGCCAGCGATGGGGTCCACCTATCTAACTTGGGTTTAGGGGTATTGTTGGGGGATATTTTTTCCTGTTTAAATTAAGTTAGCGGACACCTAGGTCAGTTTTCATTCGGGTGGCATGCAGCGGCCCTTCGAGCCTATTTTTAGTTTGGCTCTTAGAGCCTGGCGGTGGCGGTAGGGCATCACGGTCCAGCGGTCACTTGTGGCATGAGAGGGCGCTGGGAGGCACTGCCCCCTGGAAAGACGGCAGGGTGTCCTGCCTTTGCGGGGGGGCGCGGTGGGCACTTCGTCAGCGGAGTGTCCACACCGGCCAGAGCGGGGGTGGTGAGACTTCCCAGCGTTAGGTTGTGCCTTAGACAGATGGGCCGTCTCAGTCGTCCCATATTTAATATAATCAGTTGGGGCGTTTTAAGTCGCCGCCATTTTGAGATGTGACTAGAGCTGGGCATTCCGTGGCGCCTTATTGCCAGCCCTTTACGAGAGGGTCATACCACGTTAATAAATATACTTATGGCCTTTAAATCTAATTGTTACGGTGTCCGTGTCTTTATTGTCTCAGCGTGAGTTATTTTTAGTTAAGCTAGCTTAAAGGGTGTGTTAGAGTTTCAAGCCAAATAAATGTATAGACGCCTTAATAAATCACAACACAGGGCTTAGGGCTAAATAAATCACAACAGGGCACGGGCCACAGGACAGCCCCTGGACAGTGGACACTGCAGCCCCTGCGTGTGAGCACTGCAGCACCTAGTTAGTTAAATCACACTACAGGGCTCAGGCCTATAAACAGTCACTGACTCTCAAGTCTACAACACAGGGCAGTGAGGGCACAGGGCAGGTTACGGAGCACAGCACAGGGCAGTGAGGGCACAGGGCAGGTCACAGAGCACAGGGCAGTGAGGGCACAGGGCAGGTCACGGAGCACAGCACAGGGCAGTGAGGGCACAGGGCAGGTCACGGAGCACAGCACAGGGCAGTGAGGGCACAGGTCAGGTCACGGAGCACATGGCACGAAGCACAGCACGGAGCACACGGAGCTTCCCAACCACCCTCTTCCCTCTCCAAGATTGGAGTAAAGATGGCGGGGCACGTGTGCGTCTTTTATAAGATCCCGCTCCCGCGAGAATCCGACAGCGCAATGATGACGTTCGGACTCGTTATTGGTCCATAATTCAGGCGGGAACTCCCGAGCCGGCTCGGATCTGGCCCGGATCCCCGATATTCGGATCTGTCTGATCTCGGGGATCCGGACCCGCTCATCTCTAATTACTACAGAAAATTATTGGTATTAGACATGCATCATCAGTGAATATAATAAAGAGTTATAATGCTCTAATTCACGGGTGTCAAACACAAGGCCCGCGGGCCAAATCCGGCCCGACAGACCTCGTCATGTGGCCCGCGCAGCCGCCGCCAGCCTTCACATTTTATTCTTTTTTCTGAGATCTTTTTTGAGAGTTTTTTTTGCACTGCCGGCGGCCATGTTCCTGTGGTCTTTTAAGATGTCTGCGGCCACAGGAACATGGCCGCCGGCTTCCACGGCTATGTGGAGGAGGGCCCGACAGCCTGTTCCCTCTTATCGAGGCAGTGGCAGACGCTGGGTGGGGACGTCATGACGATGACGCCTCCCACCCACGCGTCTGCAGAGAGGAAGGAAGGCAGGTCGAGTCGGGGGGCCGCAGCAGGACAGGCCGCGGCGCAGAGAGTGGAATTGAAATTACTGGAGCCGCAGCAGCAGCAGCAGTAAAGGAGCCTGAGGGATAAAATACAGTAAGTTACATAAAAAAACAATATATCTGGTGGTGGTGTCATGGCATTACTTTTATATTATACAGGGGGAGCAGCCTGTGGTGTCATTATTATTGTACAGGGGGAGCAGCCTGTGGTGTCATAGCATTATGCCATGACACTACAGGCTGCTCCCCCTGTATAATAATAATGACACCACAGGCTGCTCCCCCTGTATAATATAAAAGTAATGCCATGACACCGCAGACTGCTCCCTCTGTATAATAATAATGCAATGACACCACAGGCTGCTCCCCCTCTATAATAATTTGTGTCATGTGATTACTATTGTTATATTATACAGCGGGAGCAGCCTGTGCTGTCATTGCATTATTATTATACAGCGGGAGCAGCCTGTGGTGTCATTGCATTATTATTATACAGCGGGAGCAGCCTGTGGTGTCATTGCATTATTTTTATACAGCGGCCCTTTGAGGGTGACCAAACTGCTGATGCGGCCCCCGATGAATTTGAGTTTGACACCCCTGCTCTATTTGGTTAAGTTGGCATATTATGTATGAAAATTAAATGAAGACACAGGAGAGATGTAGTGGGGTATGCAATGTGTAGCCCAGGGCCGGCGCCACCACTAGGCAGGTCTAGGCATTTGTCTAGGGCACCGGCCACTGGAGGGCGGTAGTGAGCTGGAAAGCTCTACGACCGCATCAGCAGCAGCAGAGGAGCAGGAGAGAGAGCCGGAGGAAGGAGCAGGAGCAGGTGTTCGTGAGTGAACACTCCCTCCCTCACCCCCCCCCCCCGGCATCACAGCGGCCACATCGCGCACCCCTTCCCCCCCCCGGTGGCAGGGTAGCCACATCGTGGACACCCCCCCTGCCCCCCCCCACAGCCGCACAGACCCCCCCACGCCCCCCCCCCGCGGCCGGGCAGACTAATCGCGCACCCCCCCCCCTGCCCCCACCGGCGATCACCCCCTCCCCCCCAGCAGTTGAGCACCAGGGCACCCCTCCTTCCTGGGGCGCTCCGGTGCCTAGCACCGACCCTGGTGCCGCCGCTATTTCCGACGTAGGAAATAGTGGCAGCTCCCTATTCAATGCTTTCTTTAACAACAGCATTGATGCGGGATCACGGCAGAATGGGCTCGACTTCAGAAGCTGTTGGGTCCATTCTGCCGATAAGAGCCGTGGATTGTCGCAATCCCGGCCGCAGCTTGCCAATCCACGGCCGTTTTTGTGACCACGCCCCCTTTGCGACGAGCGTCAGGAGGGATATTGAATCCCGTCTGTCGTTATGCGGTCGATCTGACCGCAAACGGGCCAGGAGCATGGCTGTCGGCGGGGATCGACAGCCGTGATCCCAGATTGCATACCCCCCATAGCGTGTCGAATCACATAGAAAACAAAACAATTTGGAAACTAGAGATATGAGATAAATAGGCATATGTACATTACACCAAATACAACTAACGCTGCAGTGCACAGCTAGCTCGGTGGAGCGGAGAGGGTACGGGACCACGATGCAGGTAATTTGCATGTACAAGGATATTAATGATTTAAGCTGAGGCTGCAGCCAGTGTGGCATATGCAGCAAAGAATAGGCGCAAGGGGGTTTCTGAACCCCCCATCCCCTGCATGCACCACTGATACAGGATGATAGCTTGGCCATTAGAAATTCATATTTATACCAGTTACTCTAGTTCTGTGGTAGCCAACTCCAGTCCTTGAAAGCTACCAACAGTGCATGTTTTCCAGATATCCTCACAGAATCACAAGTGAAGTAATTAGCTCCACCTGTGGATCATTTCTGAATAAGAGCCCATGGGTAGACCTCAATAATGAATGGTCCATAAATCAAAGTGATATCTCATTCCTTAGGAGCATCACACATACACTTTGTTTTTTTATGCGGTAACCCATACATTACTACACATTGGTTTTAACAGGAAGATAACTGTATAATAAACTGAAAGGCACATATTAAATGTAATAGGATGAGAGATTCAGAAAATGACAGACTTGGTAAGAAAGCTCCAGTTTTTTTTTAAAGCGGCAATCATTTACCTGCTATTGTTACCCGCTGCGTCTGCCTGAGACCTGCCACTGGCGAATCAGTCTGCGGTCCAGCTCTCCCTGCTCTCCCAGCTCCTGCTGCCATAAAAAATGTGTCACGCACAAAATGGCTGCCCCCATACTGCGGACAGTTTTTGAGGATGCTAGAGGAGGAGGAGGCAGGAGCCGGGAGAGCTGGCTCGTAGACTGATTCGCCGGCGGCAGGTCCCAGGGCAGACGACGGTGGCACCTTGTGGAGGGGTAAGGGGGTCGGGGGGGGGGGGGTCGCTGCCAAGATTTGTGGCAGGGGGGAGGGTATTTCATAGTTATGCGACTGGTGGGAATTACATTTCTAACATCATAAATGTGGATTTTACAAACATTTTATACTGTAGGCAGTGTCTCTACAAACATTGTAGCATGGTGTCTTTAAGTCCATAAAGTATTTCATAGAAAATAACAGCAGAACATGATGTGCAGGCTGCTTTCATTACATGAACATTGTCCCTAAATTTAGCATTAATAACCATTGCATTGCTAAATATTCCGCCATGGTGTCCAAGATCAGCAGGAAGAATCATGTTTTATAAAGTAGAAATCACACCCCTATTGAATAAACATTTCCTTCTATGCAATTTTATGGTGTACATACAACTGTGGTACTGTTGGAAACATGATGCTTCATCCTCTGCCCATCTTCCATATTCACAGGCTCAGGATCAGTGTCAAACTGTTCCACTAGAACTAACAACATCCTCCTTCTCTATTAGCACCCTTCTTAATGGCAATGTTATGAAATGTAGTACACAGAGTAATTATGATCCACACAATTTGGCGCATACAGTACATGAAGATTCCAACAGACTGAGTAGTCAAAAACACCCATTCAGCAAGCTTCTAAGTTGGTAAATTGTCAGCCTAATATGCATTTATGTAAAGGAGACTATTTGCTTTTTAACACTAATAACATTTAGATATTTTTTGAACATTTAATGACTAAAGAAATAAAAACATTTCCACTTTTTTTATCCAAGAAATTATATAAAAATTAATTGTTGAAGTTAGTGGCAATATAATTTAACTTTGTTCCATGACAAATGTTGCCAGAATAGTTTTTGTATACTGCATGCAAGTATAATCTTTGGTATACTGCACAATTGGCGTACAGGACTAGAAACAACACATTAAGAACATTTCACTGTCCGCAGTGCTTCCGTGTGACTACTGTACAAATCTTTTTTGGTTGTGAACATTACCAGCATTCCTATTGATGCCCAGTTATCAAAGTTAAACTTTGATTCCATACATTCAACAATGTTTCAAGAATGGGATTCTATGTATTTTAACACATACAGGTCCTAACTGTAGCTAAACACATGGTAAACACAGTATTGAATGTGTATATGAGTATACATTAGCTCGACTTCTTTATATTGCTTGTCAGGTAATATTTTCCATATCCCCGATTGCTTTATCATAATGGAGTCATTGGTATTCCATTGATAATTGGTACACGGGACAGGATGTATTATAACCTGGGACCTTCAAAGAGGTCTATAATTCCTACAGCCACAGTGAATAACATTATTCTCATGGTCTCTTTTCATGATTCCCCTTTCAGATCGCAAAGCTGGCAAAAGGGGTTATAACTCGGAACCGGTGCTTTCACATTACACCAACTGTATAATGGGTGACCCAGGTTTAACCATTCTTATAAGCCAGGTTGAATAGTAGTGTTGGTCAACTAGGTTACAAGCTTTGGTGCTTTCAAAATGCACCTTGACCTGGGTAGACACACCAGCAACCCGGAAATTACATGGTTTCAAGGTGTGGTGCGCAAGGGCTATTAGACTTGCTTACCAACCATCTAGGATTTCGGTTTTGGAACTGGATTTCTTTAAAAGTTTACAAAAACAGCTGAAATCATATGATTCCTTCCTGTTTTTGTTCCTACAGGATTAATGACATAAATAATTAATTTCCAGTGATTTCCAGTGTGAAATGACACCTGCAGTCAAGAGGGAAGTATTTACTGTACATGTAATCGAAAAGACACAAGATTCATACCAGGCCAGGACTTGCTTTGTCAGTTTTATTTCCCTCTCTTTGTCGATTTTTGGCCAATTTTTCAACCATTTATTAGTAAATCTCCAATTTCTTGTGCTTCTTTGAGGAAACCAATGAAGCATTTCTAATGCTTGATTTTTATCAGGGAATCATTTTTTGACCGATTTAATATTTTAGTTATATCCCATTGATGTATTTCAACAAGAATTAATATCCTTTGTGATAAGTCATCATTAAAGTATTTGCTAATGATGACAAAAAAATAGATGTAAATAGATGCCTCCTGCTGGCTTCTCTGATCCACTGATAAGTATAAAGAAACTCTCTGGCAAGATCTGAGTAACCCAGGGTAAAATTGAGGGGGAACATGGTGGAACTGAGTTCCACCACCTGTAATGGCAGGTGGAACTAGTTTCATTTCCACCACTGACTTGCACAGTACTGTAATTCAGTGCAAGCTGAAAACAAGGTGTGAAGGGACTGGAGGAACACAGAGGCAGGAAAGCTTCTGGAGAGTGTATGAAGCAGAGATGTGCATAAGTGGCACTACTGTGGGCAATATGAGTATAAGGTGCACTACTCTGGGCAGTACGTGTATAAGTGGCACTATTATTGTGGGAAATTTGTGTAAAGAGAACTACTGCTGTGCATAGGCGAATCTAGAATTATGGTAATGGGTGGTCCCAGATCTAGACACAATAGTAGGGGGACCTTTGCGCGGCGCAGCCGCGTGGCAAAAAGGGGGCGTGGCATCATGGAAAGGAGGCATGGCATCACAAAAAGGGGTGTGGTATTACACTTTAGACCATACACAGTAATGCTCATTACACATTTTAGCAAACTCCGTAATACCCATTACACATAAAGCCACACGCCATAGTGCCAATTACACATAAGGCCACACACCATAATGCCCATTACACATTGTGCCACACATCATGATGCCCATTACATACTATATAACAAACCGTAATGCCCATTACATATTTGCCACATAAGTGCTGCTTACCTACGTGCTCATTTCTAGGGGGTTCTTTATTGCTGGCACCATAGTACCCATTACACATGATGCCGCACACCATAGTACCCATTACACATGATGCCTCACACCATAGTACCCATTACACGTGATGCCGCACACCATAGTACCCATTACACATGATGCTGCACACATAATGCCGCTTACACATGATGCTGCACACCTTAATGCCCCTTACACATTAAGCCACACATTATGCGTAATGCCCCCACATACCGCCACTTGTAGTGTCCCTTAAGCAATGCCCCCAAAAGTGCCACTTACTGTAAATTTTTATATGAGCCTTCGCTGCTGCTGCAGGGAGAGATGGAGAGCAGTGCAGCTGCTTCTATGGGTAGAGGAGCAGAGCGCAGCGCAGAGCACGCTCCCACTCCCCTCCTGGTGTCCCTTCTAGCCAAATGGACATTTGAAATATTGTGCGCGTTGTTGTGCGTGACGTCGGGGGAGCACGCCAGGCGCCGGCACCACATGATTAAAGGGGGTGCGGGCTGAGGTGAAAGCAGGGAGAAGAATTGGAGCGGAAGCTGCAGGGGTGACAGTCATTGACAGCTGGGCAGAGAGAAGGGGGTTGCCCGGCTGTATTCAGAGCACTGCAGGTCACGGCTGTTTGAAATAATACCCCATTCACAACAGAAAATGCAGGGATTTACCCAGGAATATGGTCCCAGGATCATGCAGGGACTTTCCCAGGCTGACCCCTTATACACCAGCCTAGTCCCTGCATTTTCTGGTGTGAGGGGGAAAGACAACCACTCCCCTCTCCCTACCCCCCTTTAACCAACCAGCTATATCATCGGAACCAACTGACCCATTTACATGAGACCAGTATCATATTGAAGAACTTTTGAGTTGGCTTCGAATGATTTTTGTCCCGTGAAACTGGGCTGTTTGGTTCCAGAGAAATCTGCCCTCAAAGAACATAAAGTGATGCCGAAGGGGGAACTGGCAGGCTAGGGACACGGGGCTGGGCTCGTTGGAAAGCCCTATCCCTCAGCTACAAGGTGCACCCCCGGACCACCCCCTAGATTCGCCTATGCTGCTGTGGGCATTATGTGTATAAGCAGCTCTACTAGTGTGTGCATTAAGTGTAATGGGCACCTCTACTCCAATAAAATAGAGCATAAGGGGCACTTCTGTGGACAATACTGTATGTATAAGGAACACTACTATATGGCATAGCATGTATAAGTGGTACTACTGTGTAGCATAATCTGAATAAGCCAACCTATTTATGGCCCACTGGGAAGATCAAGTAGTGGGGCAGGGAGTTATGCTGGGGGTGAACCTGGTGTCCTGGAGCCGTCTCATTGATGACATTTGTTTTATTTGGTCTGGTGAGAAGAACACTTTTGACCTTTTTTGTTCCTCTTTAAATAGGAACACGAATAATATTAAATTGACTTTTAATTGTAGCCAAAAGGAGGTTTCTTTTCTGGACCTAAAGCTCTATATAGAAGATGCAGTCCTAAAAACAAAAACGTTTAGGAAGGAAAATTACTCTAATAGTTTTATTTTTACTACAAGCCAACACCATCGGAATTGGTTAGATGCAATTCCGTTTGGGCAGTTTACCCGTATTAAACGCAATTGCAAGGATGATTCAGCCTGTAGCCAACAATTGGAAGAATTATCTAAACGACTGAGTGTAAAGGAGTATTCAAAAGATCTCATTACTAATGCTAGAGAAAGAAAAGATCTAACGGAATGTTCTGCATTATTGAAAGTAAAACCTAAACCTGATGTTGTGAACGATAAATTTAAATGGGCATTTGTTAGCAGATATAGCTCCATTCATAAAGATATGGAAAGAGTATTTCGTAACAACTGGCACCTGCTCCAAAATTATCCCATTATTGGTGCACATTTACCACCTAAACCACAGTTTATATACAAAAAAGCACCTTTCTTAAAAGACCATTTAGTCCATAGTTCTACAGACAGTAATCCTCGTCAAACCATTAGAACGATTGGATTTCACCGTTGCGGTTCCTGTCTCGCCTGCAGAACGGTAAAATCTAAAGAGAGAAAGCTGGATCAATTTATTGTCAATGGAGCCATTTTTCCAATTAAACAATTCCTGACCTGCCATTCCAAGAACGTTGTTAATGTGTTACAGTGCAGTTGCGGCCTATCATATGTGGGTAGAACCTGCAGACAGATGAAGGCTCACACTGCGGAACACATTGACAACATACGCAAAAAATTACAGACACACACAGTATCAGAGCATTTTTGTGTGGTACATAATTCAAATGAATGCCAAATCACTAGTTTTTGTGCGATAGAACAAGTTCTCCCTAAAATCCGCACTAATGATCTGGCCAGGAGACTCTCCAGGAGAGAGATGCGTTGGATATATCATCTGGGAACATTGGTTCCTGGAGGTCTCAACGCGGAATTTGAATTAAAACCTTTTTTGAGTTAACTACTTACAGTTTTCAAAGAAAGAAATAGCAATAAGTGCGCACAGGAATTGGGGTGCAGCTTAAGACTGTATACAAAAAAGTGACATCCAAACCACTTTGCAATACATAGAATAGGGAAAGTGAGTATACAATCAATAAAGCGCTCTCCAATATCACCATGTGAAAAACACACATAAATAAAAGAACAATGGTACTGTCCCTTTAAGAAGTCTCCTCAGTTTTCAGGTCGACATGTGTAATCTGTATAAAGAAACTTGGCTTTTATGCAGCCATTCAAGCAAGCATTTGGCCAAGGAAAAGATACCACAATTTAAGTGCAGATTGTAAATACTGGTTTTGAGTGAGTATAAAATACAGATGTGCACTCACAAGCAGGCTGTATGTTTAGAGCATTCAAGATATCCCTCTGGCAAAAACAGCAGCTCTTCTTTCAGAAGTATAGGGAAATCAGAAGAAGAACAAAACAATAGTGCAGATCAACTTGATAAAAAGCACCTTTTAATCTATGATAAAACTCACATAAGAAGACAAAGTAAAAGCATATAGTGGTATTCCCAAAGCAAAGCTGGAACCAGGAGCCGTAGATCTGTCCCTGAATAGGATGGTATTCACTGACCCTCCGGAAGGGTCAGGCTCAGGAAACGGAAAAGAGCATCCAGGTAGTTCAGCCATGAGGGTCCACAAGTCCTAGTTAGCGTCAAACGCGTTTCGGTATTCACCTTTTTCAATGGCATTGAAAAAGGTGAATACCGAAACGCGTTTGGCGCTAACTAGGACTTGTGGACCCTCATGGCTGAACTACCTGGATGCTCTTTTCCGTTTCCTGAGCCTGACCCTTCCGGAGGGTCAGTGAATACCATCCTATTCAGGGACAGATCTACGGCTCCTGGTTCCAGCTTTGCTTTGGGAATACCACTATATGCTTTTACTTTGTCTTCTTATGTGAGTTTTATCATAGATTAAAAGGTGCTTTTTATCAAGTTGATCTGCACTATTGTTTTGTTCTTCTTCTGATTTCCCTATACTTCTGAAAGAAGAGCTGCTGTTTTTGCCAGAGGGATATCTTGAATGCTCTAAACATACAGCCTGCTTGTGAGTGCACATCTGTATTTTATACTCACTCAAAACCAGTATTTACAGTCTGCACTTAAATTGTGGTATCTTTTCCTTGGCCAAATGCTTGCTTGAATGGCTGCATAAAAGCCAAGTTTCTTTATACAGATTACACATGTCGACCTGAAAACTGAGGAGACTTCTTAAAGGGACAGTACCATTGTTCTTTTATTTATGTGTGTTTTTCACATGGTGATATTGGAGAGCGCTTTATTGATTGTATACTCACTTTCCCTATTCTATGAGTTAACTACTTAATAAAACCTTTTTCTTTCTAAAGGATGAGGTTACTATCTGAATTATTCCCCCGGGGTTGGGATGTTTTATATGTTTATCTTATTTTAATACGTTCTTTTATGCTTGCAACATTTTTTATAGGGAAGGAATTCTCTGTACACAGTATCCGATCTCCCTGTGAAGTGTATAGAACGTCATCCGGCTTACATTATGGTTGACAACCCTGTTGGAACAAAAGCGGCAGCGCCTTGGAACGCACAGCCACATAAAACAGCTTGGGATGACGACTTCCGGCAATTGGAAGACAAGCGGTGATGCGGATCCGGTCTGTGAAACGCACCACCATATTGTTTCACACGGAGGCCGGACGCTGAATGCCAACTAGCGGCTAATCAATGCACCTGTTAATTGTAATTGACTGGGGTATATATATGCCCTAGTGTGGACATGTCCCTCACGCTTCTGATGAAGGATAATTTCTCAAAACACGTTTAAGCGTGATTGCACCATCCATTGACTTGTGGACCTATTGGGACAGCTGTGCAACAATTGTGAGACCTGGACTGAGCGCACCTTGTTTCCGGATCAAGGGACCCAGCCTTAGGGAGGATACCAATTACATAATTTGCCTGCTGTTTTGCCTGGATCACATTGTCTATGCTTTGTTAGAAAGTCACTACATTGTAAGTGTATTTACCATATTAAAAACCTGTTTTATTTTATTGATCTGCACTATGTTGCTTTCTATTATGTCTCCCCTGCGTGTTTAATAGGGGAGCATTTGGAAAAGATTGGATAATCTGGATCATTATATGCAATTTACCTGTGAACCCTGATGAGTTTTTACCTGGTTTTGTATATACAATTTTATTCAGTCTAAGCAAGGCACACATACCTTGCTATATAGTTATCACTGAGCGCTATTACTTCTTATTCACTTATTTTTTCCTTGTATAATGGGAATAAGGGTCACTACTAGGTAACATAATGTGAATAACTGGCACTTTAGTGTGTCAAAACATGAATAAGGGACACTAATATGTAGTGTAATTTGAATCAGGGGCACTACATGCAGTGTAATATGAATAAGATAATTGTGGGTACTAGTGTGTGGCCACAACCCTTCCTTGTGAGACCACTGTCCCTTTATAAAAGTATGTGATGCAGGGTACAAATTTATAGCTTGCAGGTGGGTGCAAAAAACCCTAGCACTGGCCCTGCCTCCACCGAATGGTGGAGGAGGTGGTGGGGGTAGTGGGCAAAGAAAAGTAGTGGGCAAAGAGGAGTTCTACCACCTCTCTAAGATCACTTTAAGTCGTGGAGTAACCCATTAGCTTATCTCCCTAGCTGCTGCTCCAAAAAGCAGCACAATTAATTTGGAACTAAGGCGGAAGACACAGCGTTACTCACCAATCAGTGCGGGAGCCATGAACAAGAGGAGGGGTGGCCCGCAGCCAAGGGCAGGTATGCCTGATACTGCCTCCAGGCTGTATTGCCTATTGCGGCCGCATACTGAAATCTCATATCATACTTTTTTGGGCTCACAAATTACTGATACTGTAGTATGTTTCATCTAACCACTTGTTTTCATATCGTGGGAACATTGTATACAAATATGATATTTTCTTCATTTTCTAGAAGTCACTTAAAAATCCTTTTTCATTAGAAGTTTTTGATAATTATGAGACACATCTCTTTCGTTCTTTAATGTCACACATATATTTATGTTTTCATGTTTTCCCTGTGGACAGAAAAAGCACCACATGGGATCTATAACTTGTTTGATTAATTCAGCTGGATCATCAAAGCAAACAGAAATGCAAAGTGTAACTAAGCATCGATACTAAGGATTGCAGTTATTTCAAAAACTAACGCTTAAAACTTCAATAACCAAATTTAAAATCCAGAAATATTTATTTGTAAAGTACCAAAAAAAAAAGGGTTAAACAGAATGAAGTCTAAAGCTTTGGTAAAAATCGTAGCTGAATATAGGATCTATCATTTATTTATCTAAGTATATTTGCAGAAGCCTGAGGACCCCTCTTATATGGTTGTGCTTTGTTGACTACAGTATGTTAATTGGTTCATCTATACTGTGTGCACGGCATACAGTGAGCACAGGCCCCTGAGTCAAGGTCAAACCTGCACTGATATTGTCATGGCCCGTCCGCGCCGCTTACCTGTGCGGGTGGTACGGAGGGACTTAGTCCAGGCATCTGGCTCCTGACAGCTGGGCAGAGAGACAGGGGGATCTGGGCAACCGCCACTGTGCGGTGAAGATGGTGCCCGCCCTGTCTGTCCGTGTCCGGTCGGCGTGGAGCGTCCGGGCTGAGAGCCCAGCCATGTTGCCGCAGCCCGGACAGGGGAGATGACAGGACAGAGGCTGCAGTACTTCGGGCCGCCTGCGGGGGCTGCATGGACGCAGGCAGCAGCAAGGAGTATGCAGTGTAGCTCTCAGCGTCTTCAGAAAGACGCCATGTTATTAAAGCCTGCCACTAGGAATGCCGGACCTAACTTTGCAGCCTATCAGAACTCCCCTAAGGGGATAAAAGACTCCAGTGGGTAACAAGCCGGCGCCAGTGCTTTGCTTGTCACCCCATAGGGAAGTTCAGCGTCCTGTGCTCTTTGACACCACCTGTGCACCTCCAGCATCCTGCTGTGGTGCAACCTGCTTCAAGCCACCTGTGCACCTCCAGCATCCTGCTGTGGTGTAACCTGCTTCAAGCCACCTGTGCACCTCCAGCAGCTTGCTTTGGTTCAACCAGCTTCAAGCCACCTGTGCACCTCCAGCGTCCTGCTTTGGTGCAACCTGCTTCAAGCCACCTGTGCACCTCCAGCATCCTGCTGTGGTGCAACCTGCTTCAAGTCAACGGTGCACCTCCAGCATCTTGCTTTGGTGCAACCTGCTTCAAGCCACCTGTGCACCTCCAGCGTCCTGCTTTGGTGCAACCTGCTGCAGCCACCTGTGCACCTCTAGCGTCCTGCTCTTGTGCAACCTGCTTCAAGCCACCTGTGCACCTCCAGCATCCTGCTTTGGTGCAACCTGCTTCAGCCACCTGTGCACCTCCGACGCCCTGTTTGGGTGCATCCTGCTACAGACACCGGTGTGGTTCCATTTCATAAAATCCTTATCCTGAACACTCCTGGGTCTTAAACTCTGGTGCCCTTGTCCACCCGTCCCGGATTCCTTCCAAGTCCTCGCATGAGAAAGACCTACATACGTCCTGCTACCTTCTGGGTCTCAGCCGATCCTGATCTATGACCGTGCCCACAGAAACCTCAGGTACTGACAGATATACAGTATACAATAATATACAGAATATATTCATCTTGTGACTGCTGCTGAGAAAATCACCAGTAAAATGGTGCTGCATCATTTCCACAGACAAATGTGCATGCTCAGAAGACAAATCACCAGGAAAATGGTTCCTATTCCATTTTCCCAGAGATGTGTGCACAAGCAGCAGACTATGACAAAGTGCTAGAGTCTTCACTACACAAGTGCTGGCATGAGGTGTAGTGGCCAACACAGAGATTGCACAATGGCTCACTTTCATAAAATTCCCTTGAAGGATGTGAATTGCAATCAAATACCCCCGTTGATTTGCTTATTATATCTGTTGGCACAGTCTGACACCTTAGAATGGACCATGACATATTCAATGAGGAGATTTTGATTCTGAATCATGTGCAAAAGCCCTAATTTTGACAATCTGGTTGTATACTGAAAAATAATACTTTTTTCAAATACTTTCAAAGACTTTTAGTCTTAGAAAATCAACTCAGCTGCAAGATATAATTTTATTACCCCCCTGATGAAGTCTGTATAGACAAAACGCATTGGAATGTTTCTGTTCTGTTGTATCTCCTGTATCAACCCATTGAAGGATCAAATAAATAAGTTTTTGGGATGAACACCTATTTTTCTGCTTCACTGGAATTTGGACATTCATACCTGAATTTATTGGTTATATACATATTATATAGGCGCCATACCACTATTGGGTTGTATGTTTTGGTTTCTGTTCCCTAACCCTCAGGGAGCACAGTGGTTGGGCTGCCTTTCCCTATTAGTTGACATTCTTTTACATATAGCGCATATTGGAATACTGGGGTAATATATCGCTAATGGCTCAACAGTCTGTTTCCGTGGTCCAACCGCCTCTATCAAGAGCACAGCTCTTGATAAAGGTGGTTGGACCACCGAAACAGACTGTTGCACCAGTATCCATGGGGTGTCTCCTCATGATGAGTACTCCTGTAGCTTTCTTCCTTTTTCCTTGTTGTCTTATTGGCTTGAGAAAAGGGCTTCGCCTCAAAACGTTGCCTGTTGTCACATTAAATCCAGTTTTGGTTTTACCTATCTACCATCTCTGAGTGCCACCTATCCTCGGTTTCTACATACACGCACTTTGGTGCGGCGAGGAAGGCACCAGGGCACAATTCTGATTGTACAGCAGCAAGGAGTGTAATATATATATATATATATATATATATATATATATATGATATATACCTTCATTCTGCTTAATGCCTACTATCAGATGAACATGAAATTTCACTTCTCCATAAAGGATGGCATTTGGACCCACAACGCTAGCGGTTTGGTGAAATTAGGAGTAGTTCAACTAAATATAGATTCGAACCTGCACATTTTCTATTTTCTTCTTCAAAAATGCTATGTACTGTATGCAACTACTATTTACACATATTTTCCAACAGAAACACATTTACACATTTCTGTTTAATAATCTACTGAATATTACAATGTAGAGTACATTCTGCTTAATGCCTACTATCAGATGAACATGAAATTTCACTTCTCCATAAAGGATGGCATTTGGACCCACAACGCTAGCGGTTTGGTGAAATTAGGAGTAGTTCAACTAAATATAGATTCGAACCTGCACATTTTCTATTTTCTTCTTCAAAAATGCTATGTACTGTATGCAACTACTATTTACACATATTTTCCAACAGAAACACATTTACACATTTCTGTTTAATAATCTACTGAATATTACAATGTAGAGTACATCCTGATAAAATTGGATGAAAGGCATATTTCATTATTCTGTAATGCTGGAAGTCTGCCACATTTAGAAAAGTGCAGTATCTCGTGGGTTGTTTACATTGTGAGGACTTTGGTAGATTTTGTGATGTACAAGAATATGTCATATGATAGTTACTGACTGTTATACTAAATCTTCAATACAGTTGATGTTCCCTACATTTTGATATATTGAACATGTTACATGTTCTATAGGAACAGAAAAGAATGAGTTTGATGAGAAATTATTACCAAGTATATATGCAGTGCACTGTGCCTTTTAAGAAGATTTTCAGGCTTATTTTATTCTCTTAGTTTGTCAAGCTGCTGCTTGTCTAAAGCTACTGTACATGCAGGGAAACAGGATGGGAAAGACAGGCTGTCACAATGAACGCGACAAAGTATAGTGAAATGTTTCTGCTGAAATAATTGGGCAATATGAGAAGGGCCACCAAGAGGAGCTTATACACAGTGCTGTTCGTCTCATTGGCACAGCCATCTGGCGGTCCCCTTAAGAACTTTACCCCCCCCCCCCCCCCCCCACAGTACATTGGGAAAGGTGATAGCTAACAAGCATGGAACAAATTAGGCCTTGATTTCATTTTTTGGCTGTCACCTGCAAAGCATCCCCTCTAGTCCTGGTTCCCCAGGCTGCAACCTAATCAGCCTATTGGTTAATCAGGCACTGCTAAGGATTAATAGGAAGATGACAGCCCCACTTATTGTTTAAACAAAATACAGTGTTCACCAAGATAGACATCTCCTTAAATCACTCCAGACACCACTAGTATGCATACAAATGAGTAGAAGGGCACTCTCTGATTAAAGATAATAAATATCTTTCAACACAAAAATACCACAGGTTGAGTATTCCTTATCCAAATATCTGTTATCCAAATTATTCCGAAAACCAGATTGTGAAAAAAAAAAAAAACTACTGGGACACGATATGTAACTGGCACTACTAGGGACATCAGTACCAGCACTACTGGGGACACGATATGTAACTGGCACTACTAGGGACATCAGTACCCGCACTACTGGGGACACGATATGTAACTGGCACTACTAGGGACATCAGTACCAGCACTACTGGGGACACGATATGTAACTGGCACTACTAGGGACATCAGTACCAGCCCTACTGGGGACACGATATGTAACTGGCACTACTAGGGACATCAGTACCAGCACTACTGGGGACACGATATGTAACTGGCACTACTAGGGACATCAGTACCAGCACTACTGGGGACACGATATGTAACTGGCACTACTAGGGACATCAGTACCAGCACTACTGGGGACACGATATGTAACTGGCACTACTAGGGACATCAGTACCAGCCCTACTGGGGACACGATATGTAACTGGCACTACTAGGGACATCAGTACCAGCACTACTGGGGACACGATATGTAACTGGCACTACTAGGGACATCAGTACCAGCACTACTGGGGACACGATATGTAACTGGCACTACTAGGGACATCAGTACCAGCACTACCGGGGACACGATATGTAACTGGCACTAAATATGTGCAAGAAAGTGATTGCTTGGTAATCAAGATCAGTTCCTGCAATAATACACAAACTTTGTTTTCATGTTTTGAAACCTTGCTTCATGCAGATATAAAATATATGTGTGTGTATTTCATGTGTTTGTACAACATGAATGCAAGATACCTCATTGAAATATAAAAATATTCCAAAATACGGAATAATCCATTATCCAAAATTCTTTTGGTCTGAAGCATTTTGGATAAGGGATTCTCAACCTGTATATACAATAAATGCACACTTAGATTTAGGCAATTTATAGATCAGTGGGGCAGATGTATTAAGCTTTAACAAGAGATAAATGCAAGGGTGATAAGGAGAGATAAACGCCCAGCCAATCACCTGCTAACTGCAATGTTACAGGCTGTGTTTGAAAAAACCAAGAAGAAGTAAATATAGATAAACTATATTAAAAAAGGCGCTTGGTATGGGTGTGCTTGGCCAGAAGCAGCAATCCAAACAAAAGAGGAGTCACCTCCAATACAGTATACACACGAAAAAAGGGGGGGTAGGATGCGCTAACAAGTAGTTATAATATTAATTTTGTATAAAAGGAAATTCTGGTCAGGTGTAAGAAAAGGAATGTACAATTTATTATACAACACAATAAAACACAGTGTAATACACAATATTAAATTTAAAAAAATTAAAAAAATTTCATTTAGGACGGAAGGTTAATAGTCACCCATTTAGATGTCCTTGTGCCAGTCCTTGCGAGGAAAAACCCACGGGGGTATCACTTGTATATTTGTCCAGGGGACTTTTTCAAGCTGCTGTAGCCAGCGAAACGCGTTGGTGACTACCCTAATAGGACCCTGGCTAATCTCACTCTTGCCAGCAATCATCCTTGCCAGTGTCTACATCCACTAAAATCTAAGGAACCCCACTTGTAAGTGGCTCATCACCTAAATTGTATTGGGATAATATAGTGGACTGGTCATACCATCTCTATCCGTGGCATACTGAATCTCTTGGAGGTACGCCACCTCCTTAAAGCCCGGCACCTCGTTGTGGAAAGCACCAGAATATCTCCACTCTTCATACCACTACCATCCGTGGCACACGAAAATTTCCTGGAGGCACGCCACCTCCTAAAAGGCCCGGCACTTTGGTGTGGAACCTCTCAAATACCTCCATCACTCCCAAGAGTGTTCACCACTTGGATTACAAATTTCATGTCCCCTGGACAAATATACAAGTGATACCCCCGTGGGTTTTTCCTCGCAAGGACTGGCACAAGGACATCTAAATGGGTGACTATTAACCTTCTGTCCTAAATGAATTTTTTTTAATTTTTTTTAATTTAATATAGTGTATTACACTGTGTTTTATTGTGTTGTATAATAAATTGTACATTCCTTTTCTTACACCTGACCAGAATTTCCTTTTATACAAAATTAATGTTATAACTACTTGTTAGCGCATCCTACCCCCCCTTTTTTCGTGTGTTTGAAAAAGTCAGTAAGGAGCTGATTGGCTGGACGTTTATCTCTCCTTGGGCGGGATGTACTAAAGGGAAAATGCGGTAAAACGCAGGGGGACGCAGGGGGACGCTGGCAGCCACCGGGAGGTGACGGAGACCCCCGCAGCCCACATCACAGGTATCGCGGGGGTCTCCATTACCGCAGCGCGATGCTGGCCGCATATGTTAGTACATATGCGGTAGCATCGCGGCGGCTGCCGTGCGAAGGGCGGCGATGTATGTTGATACATCGCGCCCCTTATCACCCTTGCATTTATATCTTGTTAAGGCTTAATACATCTGCCCCAGTATCTCTAATGCTGTAATCTGGTATCCCAGTGGTTGTCAAACTGTGCCATGGTTTTGTGGTTCAAATCAAATAATTTGGTCTGGCAATATGCAGCCAGTTTGTTGCCTAAGTGTGAGTGAGAGAGAGAGAGAGAGAGAGAGAGCATGCATCCATTTACTTAGGCTGAACAAGGGGTGTGTGGGCTACACCCTGGGTGGTCTCACCCATCCAGGAAGGGATGACACCAAAATGCTGGCACCTCGACAGTGACAGTAGCCTGGTGCTGCAGTGTGACATTAACCTGCAGAATTTGGCTCCTGACACTGAAAAGAAGCAAAATTGTAAGAGCCTTTTTAGGCCGGCTACGCCACAATACTTTGCTGAAGTCTTTGCAGAATCCAATGAGTTCACACCCCTTTATCAGAAGCCACACCCTTTTGATGCACAAGACTATATATATAATATTGTGAGAGAAAACAAGGTGCTGAGTTCCATAATCCTAACCACTAAGCGGTTAGGAAAAAGAGACCAGCACAACACCATAATGCAAAAGATGAAATGTATTGGAAAAACATATAAAGTAGCCACCAATAATCAAAAAGTAGAGTAGCAATGCATTAGTTCAAGTATATACTGTAGTGAGTGGAATACTAATCATCTCCTGGGAGTGTTACACTGGAATAGCTCAACCCCTGGGCCTGACTGTTTCGGTTTAAGTTACACCACCTTCCTCAAGGGCTCACCATGTACTAGCTGTTCAGTGGCTTTATTGGGATTGGGTGCCTGGCTGACATTACCACCTTAGCGAACCTATGAATACAAAGTTGGTTGTGGAACGCACCCCCAGCATTTGAGACACTATGGCACTTCCGGGTCCGGAAACCAGCCGATCCAAGCGAAAGAGGCCAGTCTCAAAGATGGGTCAGTCTCAAGGATGTACCAGTGTTTAAGTACTACATTCCTCAGTCTCGTTAATGCAATTTAAAAAGTAGTGGGAAAAATTACATGATCAGTCTGAGTTTCTCTGTTGACACCAGTGGTCGAAGTGGGCCGGTATCCAGCGGTATGGTATACCGCCACTTCTCCACTGTGAGTATTTTATTATTGTGCACACTGCCTTTACTTTATGCAGCGTCGTGGGATGCAGCGCCGGCCGGGGAAAGGCATAGAGAGAACAGCAGAGCTACACAGCATAATAGTGACAGACAGCGGTGCTGAGGAAAAATATCATCCAGAGCGGTCGAGTGGAAGTCACGGTGTCCTATGGCAGTGGAGGGACAGCGGTGCTGACTTTGGCCGCAGACGGAGCTTGTTCCACTGCGGGAGGTGCAGTTACGCTGCATAATCAGGGAGGCGGAGTCCGGGTCCGGAGAAGGCCGCATCATCGCTGGGCGGCCTCAGTGACAGGCAGTGATCGGAGTACTTCCGCCCAGCACCCGCCGCAGCCCAGCAGCGATCTATCTGCAGCATCCATCTCTGGTCAGCGGGACTGAAAGACAGCCACTGCTGAGATTCTAAATATAATTAAGAGGCGAGGAAAGGGAAGTGGAGAGGAGGGGGAACCTTCACTGGCACTGAGGGGCACATGTATCTGGCACTGAGGGGCAATGTGTATCTGGCACTGGGGGGAAATGTGTATCTGGCACTGGGGGGCAATGTGTTTCTGGCACTGAGGAGCAATGTGTATCTGGCACTGGGGGGGGCAATGTGTATCTGGCACTGTGTGGGCAAAATGTATCTGGCACTGTGGGGGCAATGTGTATCTGGCACTGTGGGGGCAATGTGTATCTGGCAATGCGGAGGGCACATGTCTCTCGCACTGTAGGGGCATGTGTATCTGACAATGTGACCACGCCCCTTTATAGGTGACCACACCCTTTAAAAGTGGCCACACCCCCTTTCCCAGAGCACGCACGTGCCTTCGACGCGCACATAATTACATCCTTAACTTTTGTATACCCCCACTTCTAAATTTCCACTTCGACCACGGGTTGACACTCTGTAATGGGCCCTACACATATGCCGATGTGTGTAGGGCGACCTAGCTGTGCTATGTCGGGCCGATCTGCTCAGCACACAGAGCTGACAGCCCACACACAGAGCGAGCTGTCAGCTCTGTGTGCTAAGCGAGCAGACAGCGCCAGTGTTCTCCGGTGGGAGAACCCTGCCGATGCCGATATTGATGGACACTGTTCATCAATCTCGGCCAGCGTCAAAGACACACAGGGACGCGTGTGTAGGCCGTATAAGAGGGAGTCTCTCTCCAAAGCCATACATCTCTTTATAGAATCATTGACTTCAAGTTTGTTGTAACCTCTCCGGATAAAGTAATTCCCCATTTATATTAGAGCTGTCTTATGGTAACACACGTTTAAGGGGCTGTGGATGGAAACTTTCAGCCAACAAAACAGAGTTCTTATCTGTAGGTTTCTTTAAGACTGAGGTCTGAAAAGTATTGTTGGTCATCGCAAATCTAGAAAGTTGATTAAAGTATGGACTACCGGCATAGGGGAACCTGATGGTGTTCCCCAGCCTGTTAAGATGTTCCATGAAGCTTATGTCCTCACCACCCCCCCCCCCCCCATCCAAATGAAAAAAATGTCATCAATAAAACAAACATACAAAGAAATGTAAAATGAGAGCGACGTATTACTGAGGATATGTGATAATTCATAATCATGCATAAATTAATTTAGACTCCATGCCCATACCCTGCAATTGTAGGTAAAAGGAATTCTCAATGGGGAAGGAGTTTTTATGTAGAATGAAACTAACCATTAACATGAAGAATTTTTTTAGGATCTAGTTCTATTTTCTTCTCCCTACAGAGTGATATTTCTTGTCTCTGACCTTGACTGAACTGCCCTCCTTTAAAAAAATAGGCACCGCTGGTCGCAATCAGATGTCTGAGATTCAATGTCTGTGTATAGTTTATATAACCATCTCCTCCCACCTTCTCTAGGCTTCCATGTGTGTGTATTACCTTGGGGAGAAAAAAAACAGGATTATACCTGCAGATCTTTATAATCGTCACAAACTTTCTTATATATATATATTTTTTAAATGCCAGTAAACCTGTTTTAAATGTGCTGGTATTATTTTTCAATTTAGTAATCCACTTAGTAGTTGAGGCAGCTTTCAGGGCATCCAACTCCACTTTCTCACAATCAAAAATCTCCTTCTCCAAACATGTAATGTCAGTGTTGACTTGTACCAGGAGCACCATCAGGTCCAAACTAAACTGGTTTAATATGTGGCACAATTACTTACAAAAATCTTTGATGTTTCTACCCAATGCATACCTCCCTATATGACCCTCTCCAAGAGGGACACAATGCTCTGTTCCTGGACTTTCCTCTGAAATTCCCTCAGAGTCTGAATGTATGATTGCTATCACCTATTTCGAACAGGTTAAGTAATAGGAATGGTGTATGAATACAGGTGATGGCAATAATAAATGAATAGGAAAGTCCAGAAAGAGAGTATTGTGTCCCTCCTGGAGAGGATGATGTTGAGAGGTATGCCAATGTAGGTTGATTCTTAATCCTAAACCCTCTGGGAATGATCTTTTCTCTATGGTACTGAGAGAGGGACAGCCCATGAAGGTTGAGCTCAATCAGATGCTTTCTCATCTTAAACAGGTCAGAATCAATTTCAGCTGAACTATCAGTGTCAATGTTCAGGGTGTCCGTCTCTGTAAATAAGATTTTGGTAATGCCTTTATCAGTGGCGTAACTAATAATTGTGCGCCCCCCTGCCGAAAATGCAGGGGGGCGCCCCCCCCCCCCCAAAAAAAAAAAAAACAAGCAGCGTGGAGCCGTGGCGCGTGGAGCCGTGGCGCGCGGGGGGGGGGGGGGGGGGGGAGAGAGAGGGAGGGAAGGGGATTGAGGGGAGAGAGCGTGTGTGTGTGTATGTGTGTGTTTGTGTGCGTGTGTGTTTTACCTTGGGCCGCATCCATCCGCGCCGGGTCCCGGCTCTCCCGGCTACTGCTGCTAACGAAAGTGACACTTGGAAAATGGCTGCCCCCATACAGCAGACGAAAAACTGTCTGCGGTATGGGGGCAGCCATTTTCCAAGTGTCACTTTTTGTATCAGTGAGAGAGCAGCGCTGCGGCAATAGCCGGGACCCGGACGGTGCACACACACAGACAGGCAGGCAGGCAGACAGTGACTGTCGTCCCGCAGCCCCCCGGCGCCCACATACCCTCAGCGCCTCCCCGCCACGGCGGGGGCTGCGGGACGGTAGTTACGCCAGTGGCCTTTATCCAAGAACCGTTTGGTGCTGGCCAAATCACTGGCATTCAGATCCATACTGCACTTAGAGAGTCAAAACAAATTTAATATAATGTATAAAAAATGTAACTGGATGAAACAAAAAAAATACTAATATACTATCTATCACAGGTAATGGAGCATATCATATTGTGAGAGAAAAAACGCACATTTGAAGGTTTGAAATCACAGGTGCTGAGTCCGATGATCAAAAAACATACATACATATTCCTGGCATAGGCATTTATATTTCCTGTAATGTGGGTTATCTTGATTGTGGTGGTAATGTCTGATCATTTACTGGGTAATTTTTAGTGATCATGATGTGTTTAGAATTATCATTGAGAATGCAGCTACTTTTAACTGTTGCTTATTTTTTGTTATATATTATGCAGAGCCAGTACTACCCCCCTCCTTCTGCCCAGCATCTCTCCCCCCACTCCCTACCCCTCATCTGTCTCCCCTTTCCCTACCAACCATCTGTCCCCCCTCTCCCTGCCCATCATCTTTCCCCCCTTTCTCTGCCCAGCATATATCCCCCTCTCCCTGCCCAACATCTTTCCCCCCCATACTCTACCCACCATCTGTCCCCCCTTTCCTTGTAAACTACCTGTCCCCCCTCTCCCTGCCCATCGTCTCTTCCCCCTTTCTCTACCCAGCATATCACCCCCGCTTCCTGCCCAGCATCTGTCCCCCATCACTCTCTGCCCAGGATCTGTACACCCTCTCCCTACCTAGGATCTATCCCCTTCTCCTTGCCCATCATGTCTCCCCCTCTCTCTGTCCAGCATATTTCCCCCTTTCTTTGCCAAGCATACCTGCCCCTCCCTCCCTGACCATCATCTGTCCCCAATCCCTCTTTGACCAACATCTGCCCCCTCTCCCCACATCGGTACCCCCTCTCTAATCAGCATCTTCCCCCCCACTCTTTACCCAGCATCTCTCCCCACTGAACCACCTCTTTTTGCCCAGCATATGGCCATCCTACCCTCTCTCTGACAAGCATATGACTTTCTCCCTTCAATTTTTCTTCCTTGTACCTCATATAATTTTATTCTCTATCCATTTTCCAACAACACCCACTTTTCCCTTGTTCCCCTCACAACTCACTGTTCCTCTCACATTTCCCCTTCTCATTGATGCCCTTTCTTATTCCTCTTCTGCTTTCTTCACACCTTACATCACTGTGGGCATTATGAGTATAAGGTGTATTACTACTGTGGATTTTATTTGTAATTGGCGCTACTGTGGGAGTTATGCTGTTAACTGTTGTAGATATGGCCCTGTTCTTCTGGAGTGAGTGTTGAGTCATATAGTGGTAAGTTCTGATGAGCAGCCAATCCCTATAAAACCACTGAACAGCTAGTGCATGGTTAGCCCTTGAGGAAGGTGGTACTCCAGCAAAACAGCTGTGGGCCCTGGGGGTTGAGCTATTCCAGTGTAGCACCCCCAGGAGATGAGAACTCCACCCACTAAATGCTGTACTTGAAACTAAGTCATCGCTGCTCTACATTTTGATTCTTTGTAGCTGCTTTATTTGTTTTCCTAACCACTTTGTGGATAGGAATATGTGTGCAACTGCATATACTGTATACAGATGTAGCAAGCTACATCTTTGCCTGGTGCCCGCCAGATCCCTTTCGGGGTACAATTACCCCTTTTTCAATGTGTGAAAAAAAAGTGTGTAATTGTACCTTGAAACGTCAGACCTTGTGACCACTGTTTTTTTTTTAATACATTTGTTTGCACAAAGTCTCTAAGTGCTGTTGTAGAAAATGTTAAATTTCTTGGCAATTTATTGCATGGAATAGCCTTTATTTCAAAGAACAAGAATAGACTGTTGAACTTCACATGAAATTTCTCTTTCTGGCCATTTAGAGAGTATAATCGAACCCACAAATGTGATGCTCCAGATACTTAACTAGCTCAAAGATAGGTCAGTTTTATAGCTTCTCTAATGAGCAAACCCATCTTCAGCTGTGCTAACATAATTGTACAAGCGTTTGTGTGTGTTCAATATAAAAAAAGGCGGTACTTCTTTACTTTCACGGCGCCACTAGATTAGGACAGATAGGATATCGCGGTCATCGCGGTCATCGCGGGCATTGAATGCACTAAAAAATCGGGTGCGACGCGATGCCCGCGATGCCCGCGATTTCCCATAGGGACCAATGTTAAATTTCTCAATTGACACGAATTTTCTGTTCAATGCCTCAATTGACACGATTTTTCCATAGGAATCAATGTTAAATGGCCCACAGAGGCCAAATAGACACCCTGAAGTGTGAAATGGCCCCCACACTTGTTAACGCCACCCCACGATCAACGTGAACCCGAAGCGTGGCGAGCGCAGCGAGCCCGCGAGGTGCGGCGGTACGCGTCCTACGACCTTTTCATACCCCCACTATCCACGTCGGCGTGGAGTTGAGAATAGAATAGTGTGGCGAGCGCAGCGAGCCACCGAGCCCGAAGCGTGGCGAGCGCAGCGAGCCCCGCGAGGGGACGAGGATACCTGTGAAGCCCGCGAAGGGACGCGTTTACCTGTGAAGGTATCCGCGTCCCCTCGCGGGGCTCGCTGCGCTCGCCACGCTTCGGGCTCGGTGGCTCGCTTAAACTTAAAATAATTTAAACTTAAAATAATTAAAATAATTATGCACAAAGGTTGTGGGTTTAAGGACAGCTATAGGTAAATTTTCATTTTACCAGAATCACCTAATTTTAGCCTTGATAAGTGGGATCCAATTTTGGGATTTTAATTTTATAAAGCTGCTCCTCACTTCTCTGTACAAAACATCCACACCAACATACCTCCCAACTGTCCTTATTACAGCTATTTGGAGACTGTCCCACTGTCCCTCCATGGATGGCAATGTCCGCATGTGTGGGGGGTTGAATTGGGGGGAGCCAGCAATCAATGATGCTCTGCCCTGCAGAGCAGCGGTGATCGATGAAGAGATGCACATGGGGAGAGACGGAAGGAGCGCAGGGAGCTGGGTTCTGCCCAGTTGCTAGAGGAGCCCTGGGCACACCCCGAAAAATAATACAACTGAGGATCGTGGTGCTAGAACACACCCCCTCTACCCAAAATCACGCCTACCCACCCTTAGCTTTGCCCCCCTTTCGGATCCACGTGACTTTGCGGTAGCTGTAGTAACCAGGAAACAGATGCTGTAACCACCAGGAAACCCACGGCACTCAGACTGGAGGCACCGGAGACTCCTGTGGCAACTTATTACTAGTTTTTGACTAGTAATATATAAACTTCCAATTACATAAATCTAATCTTTAGTGCACACCATGTAGAGATACTTGTAAACTTGATAGAGAAGCCAAATAATTTTTCCGTTGTAATACTTTCCTTAACATGGTTATTATTTCTTGCTGCTTGTTTAATAACATTACATTTAAAATGGACAGTTTGATTAAACATTCATTGCTTTCCAATTAAAAGGAGAATTCTTTTCAAGATATAAAATTCTTGGTAACCCAAAGTAAACGTGTAGTGTAATACCTAGGGAATACCTTAGGTGCACACTTCCATGACAAAACTCCCTTTGTTGTTTATATTTATAGCATATGTTCCACCTAGAGTTGTTATGTTCCAGGAATAGAAATCTGGGACACATGCATACAATGCATCCATACATAAATACAAAGCGTCATATTGATACACTGTTAATACAATAGAATGTACACTAATGACATAATTACTCAGCACATAGAGCACCTGACTATTGTAATAAGCCTGACAGTACCCATCCCCCAACCAGTAGCGCCTGAGCCTGCAGGGACCCCAAACCTTCCATCTCACTACCCCATCTCCATCCACCCACATCACCAAGGGTATTCACAACAACAGCATTTCACCTCTTTTAGCTGTTTCTTAATCTCTATTTTCCTTTTATTTACTTTATTTGGCCACTTTCCTAATGGCTGGTTTCCTTATGTTATTTGTAGGGCAGTGGGAGTGTGTGTGGATCCTTAGGTCGACCACAGGAAGGTTGACATGCATTAGGTCGACCACTGAATCTCGCCAGGATTTAGGTTGACATTTCTTTAGGTCAATAGGGTCAAATGGTCGACACAATGGGGTAGATATTGGGAAGGTTGACATGGGCTTTTAAATAAAAAAATTCTTGAGTGTTGACACAATTAACATGGACACCGTATCAGTGCACCATGTCCCCTTGCATGGCTTGTTGTGCTCCCCGTGCTTCATGCACAGTGCACTATTATATTCTCCCTCCTTGCCCTAGTGGATGGAAGGGCATAAAATACTGCCTGTCAACACATGTTGGTTAAAAAAATCCATGAAAAACCCATGTCAACCTTTTAACTCAATGGTAACCCAATGCTTGTGTCGACCTTTTGACCCTATCGACCTAAATAAATGTCAATGTTTTTCATGTGTCAACCTAAGTCTTGTCAACCTTCGGTAGTCGACCTAAAGCATGTTGACCCTTTATATTACTCCACACAGTAGCACAACCTCATTCACATTACACAGCGTGTAGTGCCCCTGATTCATATTACACCACATAGTAGTGACCCTTATTCACATTATGACACACAGTTGTGCCCCTCATTCACATTATGTCACATGATACGATACACAGTAGTACTCCTTATACATGTATCCAACACAGCAGTGTTGCTTATACACAATGCCATAATAGTAGTGCCCCATACACATAATGCCTACAGCCAGGGCCAGATTAACAATGGGCCCATTTTGTAGCTGAGGGTCAGGGCTTTCAAACGAGCCTGGCCCCGCGTTGCTAGCCCCCCGGGAACTGGAAATACCGCCAGGCAAAGCTGGAACATTTTCCCCCATAGGATAACATGGGACCTGCTAATTCCGACCCCCGCCAGGTTCCAACGGCTGCTAGTTCCCCCTCCGGCATTACAGAAGCTCAAGGTTGATCTCAGTCTAACCCAAATCGCTGGTCTTCAGTCTGATACCAGGCTGGTCCATATTGCAGGTAAACCTATTTTTTTATTTCTGAAATGTAATGTCATGGCTGTTCATTTTGTTTGAGGACAGATTTCATTTGAAGCCCACATGTAAATAGGTCAGTTGGTTTCGAAGATATAGCTGGTTGTTTATAGGGGGAGGGGGGGGTTCTCTCCCCCTCACACCAGAAAATGCAGGGACTAGGCTGGTGTAAAAGGGGGGCCTTCATTTTCGGGTGTGAAAGGGGTATTATTTAAAAAAGCCGGGACCGGCAGTGCTCTGAATACAGCCGGACAGCCCCCCGCTCTCTGCTCAACTGTCAATGGCTGTCATTTCTGCCCTGCGGCGGCTGT
The DNA here is from genome assembly GCF_055691185.1 of Crinia signifera. Taxonomy (NCBI): domain Eukaryota; kingdom Metazoa; phylum Chordata; class Amphibia; order Anura; family Myobatrachidae; genus Crinia; species Crinia signifera. Next base: position 192,149,586 of record NC_139218.1, read on the forward strand.
CCCCCAGTTACAGCGAGCATGTATTCCCCCTTCGCAATGAGCATGTAATCCCACATGGCAATGAGCATGGAACTCCTGGCAATGAGCATAGAACCCCTGGCAATGAGCATGTAGGTAAGCAGCACTTATGTAGTATAATTTTTAATAGGCATTTAGCATAATACGTAATGGACATTATGGTGTGTGGTTTAACATGTAATGGGCATTATGGTGTAAATTTTAATGTGCGCCTTTGGCACGCAATTCCCCTGTATCTGAAGCATTTTGTGCAATATTGCTCAATCTGTTTGGTATAGTGTGTATTTTGGATCAATCCATGTGGCAAAATGTGAATTTTGCCTTAGTCTGTGTGGCATAACGTGAATCTTGACTCAATCCGTGTGCCATAGAGTGAATTTTGGCTCAGTCGGTGTAAATTTTGGCTCATTCCATGTGGCATAATGTGTAAGAGGCAAGTACAGTATAAGGGGGTTACTATTGTGTTGCATGATTTGTATAAGAGGTATATGGTGTGGTAAACTTAGGTGACCAGATAAAAGGTGCTGAAATGTTGTCTACCAGATGGCTTTCAGTATTTTTTTTATTACTGGAGTGCCGCCTCACCCCGCAAGTATCTTAGGACATCGGTATCCTGCGGGTGCACCTTTAGAGGGCACCTGCCAATATATCTCCCTGCATTTTTCCTATGCCAGCCCCCTGCCTTTTCCAGGCATATATAATTAGTTGAAAGTATTTACACAAATAGAGACATACCCATGAACAGACCACCCAAACAGAACACTGGTCACGCCCCCCCACATTATCATGCCCTCCAACATGGCCCATTCCATTAGGTACAAAATGCTCTGTTTCTGGACTTTCCTGCCAGTGGCAGTTGCAGAGTTGGAGCTGCAGCACAATCCAATGTTCAAAAAGGGGAGCCACACCTAATGCCACTCCAAACATCACTGTCCTGGACTCACTGACAGTTGATGTGACCCCCCTCTTTGAATTGTGGACTATGCTGGAGTCCAACCTCTGTAACTGCCACTGGCAGGGAAGTCCAGGAGCAGAACATTTTGTACCTAATGGAGTGGGTCATGTTGGAGGGTATGCATTATTAGGTGATGGTCACAACCTCTGTTATTGCGCATAATAGGCCCTTGATCATTTTTTAGCTCCAGGCCCATATAGACCTTAATCTGGCAATGCCTACAGCAATAGATTTTTGTGAAGGCTTGATGTCACATATGCCTTGCCAAAAAAGGAAGCTGCTGAGACAGTCTTTTTGTTGAAATTACTGTGCAGGGTTGTGGTGGAGGGGGATCAAGTAACCACTTCCATAAGAGGTGGCGGAACTCAATTCCACCCCCCCCCCTTCACACACACATACACACACACACAAACATACCACTTTAATCCTGGCTCTTGCAGTCTTCTATAAATATATATATATAAAATAATGTGGGAAGAAACATCATAGCAGGGGCTTTCTCTGTGACCAGTTTTGTTATGCCCCTTCCCCACTAGGGCATGTGCCTTATTTCTCTATTGGAAAATTAGGGCGAGGCAGTGGCGGAACTACCGAGGGTGCAGCTGCTATGGGGCCCGGCGGCTAGGGGGGCCCATGGACAGCAAGCAATCTCTTGCACCCTCAATAGTTTAGTTAGTTTATTGGAGCACCGCCATGGCCGCTGGTCGCCTGCTTTACCTTGCCACCGCAGGGCAGGTCCGGGCGGTGGGTGGCGGCAGGCAGAGGAAGGAGCTGGGCAGGTGGGCGGCGCTATACAAAAGGGGGCTGCGCCGAGTGGAAGGAGCCGTGCACCATGCGGGGGCAGGCAGTGCCTTATAGAAGTAGCTGGGCCGCCGGGCGGGGGATGGCATCATCAGAATCAGCTGGGCGGGGGTTCGGAGGTGACACCATTCGGAAGGAGGTGGCAGCGCTATGCAGAAGGAGGCGGCGCCGTGCTGAAGTCAGGCGGGGGGGGGGGAGAAGCCGGGCAGGGGGTGGCAGTGCCAGTGCCATGCAGAAGTAGCTGAACGTGGGGGTGGGAGGTGGTGTTGTGCTGGAGAAGCAGGAGACAGACACGGAGCCTGTTGGTGCCCGCCCCACGTCCTGCTTGACAGACGTGCCATCCACCCAGCCAAGTGCTGGTGAGATGGGCTACAGTACTTTACATTATCATTTTTATTTCCTTTTTCTTTTTTTTTTTACAAATATAATGTTTGCTGCGATGCGACATTCTGCGCCGGGCTGTGACTATTCACAGGCGGTGATGGGTGATCGTTCCTTTAGAAATTAATGGATAGTTACAAATAGTCACAGGATGGCACAGTATGCGGCATCGCAGTAAACATTAACATGGCTAAATTGTCCTGCAGACCACACAGCGGCTTGGGGGAGCCAGCACCGGCAGGGTCTGTCACTGCTAGGATGATGTTGCGCTGGCTGCAGACTCTCACTGTGCCGTGAGAGTCCGCAACCCCCCCCCCCCCCATTTTTTTTACATTCCGGCCCTGGTGTCGTATAATGTGAAAGGGTATTAAGTTGTGATGTATAAGGGGCATTGTGGTGTGTCACATAATGTGTAAAAGGGCATTATGGTGTGTGGCATATTGTGTAAGGGGCATTGCTGTGTGTCGCATAATGTGTAATGGGTTTTGACGGGGGGCCCCATAATGCATTTTGCTATGGGGCCCACAAAGTTCTAGTTACGCCTCTGGGGGGAGGTGCCCCTTTTTTTTATCTGATTCTCTATCTGATTCAGGGTGCTAAAAAGTCTAGGTATGGCTCTGGCAGGCAGGCAGGCATTGTTCCTTTAGTGCACAGATCCAGATAATGAAAGTGCTGTGTGTGTGTGTGTGTTGAACTTCTGCATATAAAGCTATTTGTCTAAGCAATTAGTTGTTTAAAAATGGTTTGCTTCAGCCAGCATAATGTAGGGTTTTCCTCATGGTTCCTTTTTAGCAGTTTGCTAACAATGTTAATGAACTGTCAGAATGTCAGGGAATAAACTATAAGAAAAATGTATGCGATCCACTGTCAGTATTTTATCTTTTTTTAAATTATACATGCTGAATTTCCAGCACGGGCAAGCCATCCATAATGTCAGATGTTTCACTGATATCTAAAATCTATGCCTAGCTTCAGTGAAGTTTGGGGTTAGTCTACTTTTCTCCTTACATTTTATCATTCTACAATACATAAAGCAAAAGGGGATAGAATGACTGGCAAGAAAATTGATGAGTGCAAATGCTGTAACGACGCAAGCAGTTGAAGTGACAATATGCTTGATTCACACCTGGATCGAAGTAAAACAAGGTCTGCAATAGCTTGATGCATTACTTAAGCCCATTCATCTAAAATACACAGCTGATTGGTGCATTAAAAGGTGTACTGATTCAAGGGATGCCGATGTGATAGTGCCTCTTTACAAGGCATTGGTGAGACCACACTTGGAATATTGTGTTCAGGTCTGGGCACCACACCTTAAAAAGGACATAAATGAATTGGAACAAGTACAGAGAGGGGAGTATAAGCTAGTAAAAGGTCTTGAATCACTAGAATACAACGCTAGGTTAACCAAGCTTAATATGTTTTCACTGGAGAAACGGAGGTTGAGAGGTGATATGATTAGTATGTTGAAATATGTGATTGCAGCAACTACTGTTAATGGATTTAAATCAAAACCTGATGCATTTTTGGCCACTAAGGGAATCCTATAGATATGACTTACTCAAGTCAGTAGTTACCATTTGAACTCGATGGACTAACGTCTTTTTTCAGCCTTAATTACTATGTTACTATGTAAAAGAGAGGGAAAAATATTAAACAGTTGTAATTCATAAACTCTGATTTGAATGAGAATATCCTCACATAAAATTTTGAACTTTAAAATCGTAGTCATTATATAAATGTAACTTAAGTATGTTAGGTAAACATCTAAAATAACTAACATTTGTGTAGTGTCCAAATAAACATGACTCTAACTTTACATGCCAAGGACATGCCCTCACTCAAATTAATCCTACATGCAAGTGCGCTGATGGTGGTAAGACAATGTTAGACACTAGCACTTCTGCGCCTCTACACCACCACATGAAATAAAGATAGAGAATACGTCCCTTAAACTTGTCCACGCGGATGGAAAAAATTAATTCCAGCTCAAATCGATATCTGTGTCATTTACATGAAGGATGGAAGAAAAATCAATCATAGCTAACACAATTTAATATTTTTTGTAAAACATAGTTATATCCATAGAAATGGGACAATTCCCAAAAAACAATAGAGAACTTTTTCTTAAAATAGTTCTCAAATGAGCATAAAAACAATCAAACTAGAATCCTAAAGTTGAAAGAGGAGGGCAATTACCGAGTCCAGTGGAGAACTAGATGAATAAAGGCTTTAGATCAGAGTCCAGTTACCGGTCCTGAACAGCTGACACCCTTTGGTTTTACCAAAGGGATTGTTCAGAGAGAAAAAAAACACTTTGAAAACCATTGAAATGTTCTTACGTTCAGGTTTAGGTCAATGGATAGACCTTTTCCCTTCATTGATTGTAGAAAACTTACTCAAAATGTTGGAATACTCTATTAATACTTTCCCAATGGCCAAATTTGTAGATACTGTATGTATCTGAATATTTTCCATAGGTCTTATATTTCCCCACTAAAGGTTTCCATAGTAGCATTCTAAATACTCCTCCGACCTCCCGTGAATGTAAATCCACTCAAACAGATTTATACCATTGCTTATGCCTGTTATTAAAAGATTCTGGATGCAAAATATGGTGTTTTACTGCAGAAATCTAGTTAATTATGCCCCATTCAATCCAAAACGGGCCATTTTTGGCCTTTTACCTACAGGTACTGGAATGCCTGGAGAAGTTACAAAATTATTATTGGCGGTTTCACCTGCTGCTTGCAAAACCATATGGATTCGAGATACCCCTCCAACGTTAAAAATATTTAGAGATTAAAAGTGATCTATTCCATATGGACTGGTTAGAAGCCTCTCTTCAATAAGAAGCCTGCAAAAAAATAAAAATCTGCCACTTGGGGAAGCTATATAGAGGGTGAAATTTAATAGGATGTGAGATTCAGAAAGTGGCAAACATTTACACTGCAAAACCAATTTTGTAAATGTCCAATCTTTCTTAAGTAACAGTGTTTATATGACCTGAAATAGCACAAAGATTGTCCTATTCTTTATTTTAATTTTTTATATCATTTTGAAATTTTTATTTTGACTTTGTAATACATGTAATTATTCTATTGTCATTTCTGGAAGTTTTAATAAAAGAAAGTGTTAAAAAAAAAAAAACAAGCCTTCAGTAAAATTTTCCTTCGCCGAGGTGTTCACTGTCTGATTGACAGGCAACAGGCAGGGGACATTCCAGGATGGACCCCTAGAGTTTCATGGGTGTGCGTACATAAACGGTGGGTGCACCTATAGAAGCACTGGGTGGGACCACATGATGTCGGTGCCTGCCCAGAATTGGTGTTGCTACAAGCAATCGCATGGTGACACCTGGGTCACTCGACAGCTGCAAGCACAGGACAGAGGAGGAGAAATCCTTCAATGGTATGTAACCATCGAAGGATTTCTTCCCTGTGCGGGCGCGGGCGGATGAATATGTACCTGTACACATCTGTTCGCAGCCCTGCACATGGGCTCGGACAGTGGGGAGGCATGTGTTTGGCAGGATATCGTTAAACTGCTCGCTGGGCTTCTAACATACTTAGCCCAGCGAGCAGTTCTGAATCGGGCACTTTCTACAGGTGACCTGGAAAACATGTACTGTTGGTAGATCTCGAGAACCGATTTAGCCACCTCGGATGTAGACTAATAAAACAGAAGCGCTGTGGATACAGCACAGTGACTTTTTATTTTCCAACAATTTATACTGTCAGTAATGTGCATAATAGAAAGTTCTTAAAGCTTTTCTGCAGTATTCAATAGTTTAGTAGAAAAGGTTATCTGACAGATCATTTAAATTGTAAATCTGTGATAATATATTTGAAATCAGCAATACAAGCCAATGCATTTTATACATGCCATCTGCCATGCACTACATTTTTTTTAGTACAGTATATAGGGTAGGTGAAAATAGTATGCAAAAAAATAAATAAAAAAAGCTGATGTACCAATTTTGCACTGCAATCAATGTAAAGCAAAAGCAAGAAGTATAATTGGTAGGAAATAGTATTCAGATCTATACCAAAGAGTATTTTATGTTTCCAGAAAATGGAGTCATGCAAAAAGGCATAATAATAGTTGAAATACATTTGGCTGGTGAAGAATTTCTATTTGAGTAGCAGAGAAACAGTATGCAAGGAGACAGGTTTGCTTATTACAAGATATTACTACTGTATTACTGTTTTGGAGTGTTACAGTGTTTCATTGTGATTGATGCGTGCTAGCCCTCATTATTCAAGGAATAAAACTGCTTCCTTGCCTTAATAATATAATACTTAGAACTGCCCCTCGAAGCAATTGTAAGCTTTTTTTTACCTTCATCATTAGTGTATGTATGTATGTATGTATGTATGTATGATAGATTTAAAATGAGAAATTAGATTTAGTTATTTAAGTAGTTTAAGTCCAGTGATAAAACAGGGTAAACTGCTAGCAATGGTTTAAGAGCTTACAGCTGTTCTTAAGCAATGGAAGTAAATTAATCTTTGAAAGCTGATGAAAATATTTCCAACCTGTGTCTCAGGCTCTCTTGGTTACAGCCAGGGCCAGATTAACAATGGGCCTGATAAATCTACAGCTCCAGGCCCACTCTTCAAATAGGCCCATTTTGTTGCTGAGGGCCAGGGCTTTTCATCGAGCCCAGCCCGCGTCGCTAGCCCCCCCAGAAGATATCGCCATGCAAAGCTCGAACGTTTTCCCCATAGGAAAACATGGGACCCGCTAATTCCAACCCCCACCCAGTTCCAATGGCTGCCAGTTCCCCCTTCGACATCACAGAAGCTTGAGGTTGATCTCAGTCGAATCCAAATCGCTGGGCCTTCAATTTGATATCAGGCTAGTCCATATGGGTTCATTGTTTCTAGAGATACAGTATTGCGGAAACACTGATATTTTCATTTCTGAAATGTAATTTCATGGCTGTTCATGTTGTTTGAGGACAGATTTCTCTGGAACCAAATGGCCCAGTTTCACGGGACCAAAATCATTTGAAGCCCACATGTAAATGGGTCAGTTGGTTCTGAAGATATAGCTGGTTGTTTAAAGGGGGGGGGGGGGTTTCTCTCCCCCTCACACCAGAAAATGCAGGGACTAGGCTGGGGTAAAAGGGGCCAGCCCGGGAATGTCCGTGCATGATCCTGGGACCATATTCCCCCATAAATCCCTGCATTTTTTTGGTGTGAAAGGGGTATTATTTGAAATAGCTGGGACCTGCAGTGCTCTGAATACAGCCGGGTAGCCCCCTGCTTTCTGCCTGGTTACAACGGCTGTCATTTCTGCCCAGTGGCGGCTGTCCCCCAGTTACAGCGAGCATGTATTCCCCCTTGGCAATGAGCATGTAATCCCACATGGAAATGGACATGGAACCACAGGCAATGAGCATGGAACCCCTGGCAATGAGCATGTAGGTAAGCAGCACTTATTAGAAAAAATTACCACTAGGCGCTCTATACAAAATTAATCATTAAAATATACAAATATATAAAAACTTTATTACATAAAAAATGACAAAAATATATACTTAAAGATAAAAAATGAAAATAGAAATAAAACTTAAAGAAAAATAGATAACAAATAAATAAGGGTAAGGTTACAAGATAAAGTTACTCAAGTAAACAAACTATTATGCACTGTGAAAAATAACATCAAAGGTATACACATGTAATTATTTAATATCAAGTTTCCGTATGATGTTGGTATTATATTTAGGCAATTGGTCAATTAAAGACCCTTAGTTTAGTATAAATCCAGTGGTCCACTTTGTGGTGTTGCTGTCCACTCTGTGGATTGATCCACACCTGTGGTTTTAAGTCCCAAAAGTCTCTTGTAAATGGGTGTGTGGCACAAAAGCAAGAGTTAGTTAGTCATTAATGGCTCACATATGTGTGCAGATTCCTGCCTCCCTTGTATTTGCAGCACTTATGTAGCATAATTTTGAATAGGCATTATGGTGTTTGGCATAATACATAATGGACATTATGGTGTGCATAATAGGCATTATGGGGTAAATTTTTAATGCGCGCCATGCCCCTGTTTCTGGAACATATTGGGCATTATTGCTCAATCTGATTGGCATAGTGTGTATTTTGGCTCAATCCATGTGGCAAAATGTGAATTTTGCCTTAATCTGTGTGGCATAACATGAATTTTGACTCAATCTGTGTGCCATAGTGTGAATTTTGGCTCATTCCATGTGGCATAATGTGTAAGAGGCAAGTACAGTATAAGGGGGTTACTATTGTGTTGCATGATTTGTATAAGAGGTATATGATGTGGTAAATTTAGGTGACCACATAAAAGTTGCTGAATTTTTTATTTATTTTTATGCCTGAAGTGCCGCCTCACCCTGCAAGTATCTTAGGACATCGTCACCCTTTGGAAGGCACTCGCCAATATATATCCCTGCATTTTTCCCATGCCAGCCCCCTGCCTTTTCCAGGCATATATAATTAGTTGAAAGTATTTACACAAATAGAGACACACCCATGAGCAGACTACCCAACCAGAACACTGGTCACGTTCCCAACATTATTAGGTGCTGGCCACAACCCCTATCATTGCGCATAATAGGCCCTTGATAATTTTCAGCTTCAGGCTCATTTAGACCTTAATCTGGCACTGGGGTACTTGTGTACTAGCACGGCGCCCACGATATTTGGTTGCACAACTATTAATCGCATCGCATTGCATACACCCGATGCACTGCGATGCGATTTAAATTGAATAAGCCCTCGATATGATGTTAAATTGTATAAGCACCCTAATGGGGGCTTACAATGTTAAATGCACCCCCACGCCACCCCCACTATGAACGTGAACCCGAAGCATGGCGAGCGCACCCAGCCCGCGAGGGGCGGCAGTACGCGTCCTCCTACCTTTACATACCCCTACTATCCACGTCGGCGTAAAGAGTTGATCTTATATAGTGTGGCGAGCGCAGCGAGCCACCGAGCCCGAAGCGTGGTGAGTGGACGCATAATACCTGTTAAGTAATGCGCGTCCCCTCGCGGGGCTCGCTGCGCTCGCCACGCTGCGCTCGCCACACTATATAGTATCAACTCCACGCCGACGTGGATAGTGGGGGTATGAAAAGGTCGGAGGACGCGTACCGCCGCCGCTCGCCACGCTTCGGGTTCACGTTCATAGTGGGGGTGGCGTGGGGGTGCATTTAACATTGTAAGCCCCCATTAGGGTGCTTATACAATTTAACTCATGCCTTATGGTCTGCGATGCGATGGGCGCCGTGATAGTACACAAGTACCGGCACTGGTTACAGCACCTGATTACAAATCCCTGTCTACATAAAAGTAATTGCAACAGCCTGTTTTTACATGTCTAGCTGTTGCCAACCTTTTATCTCTCCTGTTCTCCTTGATAAGGCTTTCCATTTATGAGTATGAGGTTTTGTTAGGTAGTGTCTTAGGTTAGCTAAATTATAAATAATTCCCCAATTAAGATAAAAATGTGCTGGCATTCCAAAAGTGTTAGCAGCAAGTCTCCAAACACACAATGGACAGACTGGCATCCACCTTAGAACTCACTCTTAATGGATTTTGTTCCACACTTCAGCAAGCAATGCTGGGATGGTCATCTGGTGTGTTGCACTGTATAGCACAGATAAAGATCCGATTCAGGCACTCTGTAGCTGTTGCTGATAGCTGCTACACTTAGAAATTGGAGGAACTTCCTGACATGAAGAGGTCTGCCTACCTCCCAACATACATCTCCAGGATAGACATAATGCTCTATTGCTGGACTTTCACACCATCATCTGTGTAGAAATGCCTTTCTTATCCATTAACCTGTTTAAAACAGATGATGGCAATCATACATTCAGAGGGAAGTCCAGAAACAGAGCATTGTGTCCCTCCTGGAGAGGGTCATGTGGGGAGGTATGGGTCCGATACAGCCAAAACCACAATATAATAATTAGACAAGTTTTGGAAATAGGGGGTGACATTCTATGGGTTGCGATTTTTTTTTTTGCGTTAATTAGTAATAAAAAATGGCGATATAGCATTTTTCCTTCAAATCGCATATTTAATAGGATGCGCTAAGGGACAGAAATCGCATATTATGTGCGTTAATGCATGCTGACCAAAAGTGCGAGATTAATTCGCATTTTTATCGCATCCAGATGTTTTCGTAAAGAACAGTATACAACTCGCTTATTTAATGCAATGCGCATTTGCAAATCGCACTTTTTAGGTGTCTAATTATTGCCCTTATTTCAGACCAGGTTCTGTTTGGCGAAATAGCCAGAACCCTGCACAGATCGCAATGTTCTGTGCAGGGTTCTGGTGTTAAAAAAAAAAAAAACGGTTAAAATAAAAAAAAAATGAGCGCGGGGTCCCCCGCCAGAGCATAACCAGCCCCGGGCTCATTGAGCCGGTGCTGGTGACATAAAATCAGGGTCCCCGACAAATAGGGGTCCCCTTGATTTAATGAAACCAGCACCAGGCTCAAGGTCCGGCGCTGGTTCCCAAAATATGGGGGACAAAATGACTAGGGGTCACCCGTATTTTAAGAACCAGCACCGGACCCAACCAGCCAGCAGGGTAATGCCACAGCCGGGGGACACTTATTATATAAGGTCCCGCGGCCAAAGCATTAACCCCCTGGCTGGTCAGCATGGGCGGGGGTCCTGGGGAAGTGGGGACCCCCCCAATGAAGGGGTCCCCCCCCTCCAGGACTTACCAGCCCATGCTGATAGTCCGGGGCTGTCCCCGATGCCCCTGGGCATTGGGCTGATGGATTGTGTAAAAAAAAGAATATAAACTATTGTTTTCTACTGGCGAACTATGAGTCCCAGCAAACCTACCCCGCATGCTGGGACTTGGAGAACCACAAGTCCCAGCATGCGGGGCATTAAAGGGCCCGCTGGCACTTGTAGTTCTACAGTACAAAAAATAGTTAAAGAAAACACACTGACAGCCTGAAAAATAAAAGTTTAATACACACATAACACACACACACACACTGATACTTACCTACCTTGAGCCCGTAGGTCGGTCCCTGGATCCTGGGCTCCAGGGCAGAAGAGTCCGGTTCCGGGGCCTTGGTCCTGGTTCCGGGGCTGGTCCGGGGTTCCGGGGCTCCTGGGCTGAAGAATCCGGGGTCCAGGATCCGAGGTAGTCCCCAGGGGTACCTAAGGAAGGAAATCCTACTCACCTGGTCCCCGGCGACGACCTCGGCATCCTCTCCGGCAGAAGCGCTGCTCCCATGTGGTACCCGGCTCACAGGACTTTCACAGGCGCAGAGATGTTTCTTTCTCGGCGTCTCTAGTCAGAATGATTTCTGGCCAATCAGGAGCCGACATAAAGATGTAAATAAAAAGGAGTATTGTACTTCACTTTAATGAAACTTTTTTGTAGACCTATTCAGACCATGTGGAAAAATAAAATAATGTAAAATAGAAAGACAACAATTGGGCCTTATTTTGGTTCATTCTTTCTGACAAAATCCTTCTTAGATGGACAAAACCATGTGCACTGCAGGGGGGGCAGATGTAACATGTGCAGAGAGAATTAGATTTGGGTGAGTAATTTTGTTTCTGTGCAGGGAAAATACTGACTGCTTTATTTTTACACTGCAATATAGATCTCACTTTGAAGTAAAACCCCACCCAAATCTAATTCTCTCTGCACAAGTAACACCTGCCCCCCTGCAGTGCACATGGTTTTGCCCATCTAAGAAGGATTTTGTCAGAAAGAATGAACCAAAATAAGGCCCAATGTGACTTATCGTCTTAAATGGTGTGTACATATGTTTGGTGAACAATAATGACTAGGGTGGTGTAACAAACTCAAACAAAATGTGGAGCAGAGACACCTATCAGGGATTTTTTTATCTTCATCTAGTGGAGATGGTGTAGAAGTAGATTTGATTGTATACTGCCCATAAAGGTTTCTTCAAACTTCATGGTGTTGTAGTGTACTGTAGCTATTCAGCACAACTGTTCATCATTGAAGTGATGTGCTCCAGAAAAATGTAAAAAATAAACAAAACAAAAACAAACATATGAGTAGAGCTGTATAAAAGCCTGCTGATCACCTTGTGAAGAAACTTAAAGCTGGAAAGTGTTTAAGCGTACCTTCACTCACGTGACATATAAGTGTATATAGGTATGTAAAGGTTTCTTTTATACACATGGAACAGGGGAAGCCTTTACCTCTCTTAAAGAAACATCCCAATTTGATGTGCGTACTTATCTTACAATAAAACAATTTGTGAAAGATATGTTGCAGTTTCTTTGTGCGTACCCAACTCATATAGGCGGTTATTCTGGTTCACTCGCAAAGGCACAATCACTCTCTAATGGACAAAACCATATGCACTGCAGGTGAGGCTGATGTAACATGTGCAGAGAGAGTTAGATTTGGGTGTTTTATTGTTTCTGTGCAGGGTAAATACTATCTGCTTTATTTTAACCCTGCAACATAGATATCAGTTTGAAGTACAAATCCACCCACCCAAAATGTAACCCTCTCTGCACATGTTACATCAGCCCCACCTGCAGTGCATATGGTTTTGTCCATTAGAGAGTGATTGCACCTTTGGCAGTGAACTAGAATAACCCCCATAATACAGGAATTATTCACTGCACATCAAGGTAGATTTATATGGTTACTTCAATGGTACTGTAAGTGAGAATGAGCAATTAAAAAAGTCTTTGAGCTTCTTGGTGTGGGGCAGCTATTCATCATTGAAGTGACATGCTCGAGTGAATTGTGAAAAATAGACAAAAACAAACATGTGTAGAGTTGTATAAAAAAAATTCTGGACACCTTTTTGAGGAATCCAAAGTGATTAGATGTACCCTCACTCGCATATGGTTGGGTATAGGTGTGTAAAGGTTCCTTATACAATATATGTCTGGAACAAGGAAAGCCTCCGCCTTTTAACGTACCTTACTTACAATAAATCAATTTGTACAAGACATGTAGCAGTTTCTTTGTGTGTACCAAACTCACATATTATGAGGGCTATTCAGTGGCGTAACAATAGCCAGACAGACCACACCATGACAAGGAGGCACTGAGTAAATGTGGGCGCCAAGGGTCTGCGGGGCTATCGCTCAACCGCTGCTGCCTGCCGGGACCTGCACATCTACTTCCCTGCAGTCCTGACTCCCGGCATTCTTCCTGCTGCTGCTAATGAAAAATAGCCCTAACAAAATGTCCGCCCCTTACAGCAGACAGGTTTTGAGGATGCTAGAGGAAACGGCCTCTTCTAGCATCCTTAAAAATGGTCTGCTGTTAGGGGCAAAAAAAAAAAAATCAATCCAAATGAGAAGTTCAAGCATAAAATACTAGTACATACAAGTGATACAGGTTAGGATCCGAGTCCAATGTTTGAGGTTTGCACATGTGCGAATATGCGCATGCACAAAGCCCCGGGAAAACGGCTTTGGTGACTTTCACTCTTGCCGGGCCATTCGCTCAAAGCGGGGAGGAAAGGGGCAGGCAAGAGGCATCAGCAGGGGAAGGCCCAGCATTTTATGGGTGTCGTCTGCTTGGGAGGAGCACCCACCTCGTATACGGCGATCTGCAGGCATGACTGACTTTTATTAGAATACTGCAAAAAAATAATTTGATTGTCATTTTTGCTTCGCCCCCCTTCCCAGCAGAATTGTAAATTGCTGCATTTTGTCGGAGTGGGGGTGGGGCTTGATGATGGCAGGGCTCTGGCCCCATCCCTCAAAGTTCCCTGCAGGTCAATTCTTCCAGAAGGGAGAACTTTAAGGTAGATATGTATGCAATATATGTTTCTATCTGTTTCAACTGATAAAATAAATGTGTATCTGAAAGATTTGCCTTGTGTATCACAGACATACACATTACCAGCGATTTGCAGCTCAATTATGTCCAACTCTGCTTCATCCCTTTATGTGAATAGACCTCCTATGCTGTAAATAAATGGAATACTGTGACTGCATATGAAATGTGTTTTAAGAATAGACATAACCAGTTATGCTAGGTCTCTGCATCTCCTTAGATTGGTTACTTATTTCAAGGAGCTTGATGTATCTATTTTTAAAATAATTAAATAAAAAATGTTGGCAGCATGATTAAAAAGTTACATATTTCCAATTGGTAAAATAATGCTAATGTTAACAATGTAATAACTTATATATAATAATATAAAAAATAAACTAATTTAACATAACATTTAACATAATCTCAATTAAATATGCCTCTTGAAGCATTTGCTCCCTGATTATAAACAGCAAACATACTGTATACATTTATGTGCTCAGTCAAACTCATAGGCATCCTTGAAAAAGACCGAAGTAATGGTCAAAACGTGTCGGTCCTGATCTGCTGGATACCTCCGGGGAAGCCTGTTGCCGGGTCATCCATGGCCGAAGTGACAGTTTCCAGGACTATCATTTTAGCGCTATAGAGAGCTATTCCATCTAGTTCTCCACCGTCTCCAGTAATTGCCCTCTCCCCTTGTGGACTCCACCTTACATTTTATCTTTAAATGTGTTTTTAGCCTAAATTTTTTGTCACCCAAAAAAATACTGTGTTACACTATGTATGGCTTCACTCTCTTTCCATACATGTTAAACTGTTATATGGACATTTGACCGGACTAACCGAGAACCTCTGCCTCCAGTGTATGTACGTATTTTCAGAGAAGAGGAGATAGGCATCTCTCGAAAAAGATGTATGGTAGTCTCCCTATCCCTACTTAATATGGTGAAGGATCCATAGATATCACTCTACATATAACAAGCTGGTTATATTCACTGGTATTTGAGGGGGAGAAGAGGTCTTTTATCCCCTAACAGGGACGTTGCATTCTATTCCACACAACAGAGCGCAGGCCCACTTTTGATTGTTTATACGTGGTGTGGGGACACCATTATGTTTTCTCTGCCAGCAGATCTGTAGCGCAAAAATTTCTCCCAGTTCTTCACCTCTTTCTTTTATAATTCATATCAAGAAAGGTCCAACCATACAGCTTAAACATGTACACCTATGGAAATGTGTTCCAAGGTTAATTGGCTCCCAACAAAAATGAACCCTAGTGTTAATGTTTGTGCATGCACATGTAGGCAAAGGGCCTATTTGTACTGGTGGTGCCCTTTGTCCATCACTGCAATTCACGCCTAGCCTCTTCCATGATACATATTTGTGATGTGAGCATATGTTACATTTTTTTTATATATAAAAAACTATTGAATTTATGTTAGTGTCTGTTGGATTTTTGTTGGATCCTATAACGGATATAAAAAGGCTGCATACTACATGAAAAAAGATTAACTCTTGGCGACCTGATTGCCTATAGTATTTCTGAAATATAAATAATATTGATTTAAAATTGCAGCTTAATGGAGAGAAGGTAGAATTATCATTTTTTTATTTAGTGTAATGGCTTTTTTTGTGCTATTATTAGCTTTGACAGCACTTAGAACTCATGGCGAAACTTGTGAAATAGTTCCAATAATCTGGCATGAGATATTATTTTATGAACATCAAAATATTACTTTAGTGTAATATGTGAAAACTATGGTACACAGATTTTTATACAGATCAAAACATTAGGTTAAAAATATTTAAATGACTATGGACTGGATTTAGCTAGTGGCCCTATTTACTGCGCAAGGACAGTGCTGGGACTTTTTCACCTGAATCTATTCAATTACAAGCACTTTTCCTGTGGTCATTTAGCTCCAGCCATTGATACACACCTGGCATTATTTCAATCCAGCCCCACAGGTATGGTGTTTGCAAGTTTTATATTTAACTTTATTTTCCAAAACTAAGAATATGTTTCTCTTCTGTTGTTGTATTCATTATTTTTATTTGAATACATCAGTGTAATTTTGACTGATGCTAAAATCAGTTGAGTGTGAAGGTGTCTCCATTATTGATTGTTAGTTTTTTTTAAAGGACTATTATGCACTGATAGTACCCACATGATGGAGAACATATACATATTACATCTCTGAAGGTGTGTATAATATGAAGACATTATGAAGGAGCTGAAGGTCAGAGCAGCGTTTCAACTTTTCACAGCTGACAGGAGAACTTATCTGTCAGTGATCAATCAGTATTGCTCATGGAAGCTTAGTCTATCAAACAATGTGACAGTATATGACTTTGTGCAGTACCAACTGAATGCTGACAACATTTGCAAATAAAATGCTGGATGAATGTACAAAAATGAGATTTTATATCCATAAATCTGTGCTAGGTATAGAATGGGAACAGAATTCAAGTTCGGTCAACTATTCTGCAGTTTTTCCTTCTGAAAGTCACAGCTGATCAGGTAATAGCTGGCAGGTTGATATTTGGTACAAACACAACAAAGATAATTCAGTTACTGTATAGCTAGACCACTGGCAATGCAGCCCTTGAAGCAAGACATAATGACGAATTAAGAATAATTATGTCTGCAATTATGTAATCATGTAAAGATCTCTGGGGTCATAGGCAAGACTGTGGTTTGGTGCCCTCTTCTATGGCTCACATGCTATAATGCCCATGGCATTACCCGACACCTTTCCATCATAGGCGACGATTCCGTGGGTGCTCCGGGGCCTAGGCACCCACAGAAAATGTTAAGCACCCACCAGCGCCGGTGGAGTCTTTGGGGAGTGCCGGGTTTGACAGACAGTCGTGGGAGCTCACAAAAGCACTCCATGCGCCACATAGTCTCTGCATCTCCAGAAGAGTGGCCCCAGCATTGTATGCTGTATCACGTGTACCCTCGAGTCAAGCGGCTGTCATTTTTTATTTGTAAAAAAAGACACTGCCTTGGCCACATATTATGATCCCGCCGCGGCCCGCCAACCCAGGTTCAGGTTCTCTCATGATTAGCTTCTACACACACGTGCAGGAGCTCAACAACAGTGAGATGGGACTGGCCATCAATCAAGTACAGACAGTGCAGACATGCGCAGTCTGTACTTTCGGATGCAGGACTCGCCCGCCTCCTTCTCCTTCACTACTGTCCTAGGCGCCCCATGGACGTACACGTTTGGGGTGCTTCTGTGGCTGCGCTTCTGCATGTTGAAGGTGGTGAGTCATTTTCCAGGGATGGCAACCAACCAGGGATCTAGCGAGTGGCACTTAGCAGAAGCACATGTGACATATATATATATATATATAACAATACAGTAGAACGGCGGCACTCGCATATGCGAGTGCCGCCGTTCTACTGTATTGTTATATATTTGAACGCCTGGTTCCTGGAAGGCACCGCAACGTTGAACATTTATATAGCCGGAGTGCCGAGACCAAATTCATTGGTATATATATATATATATATATATATATATATATCACAAAAAAGTCCAAATATAGTGCGCAAGTCCTTAGAGTTACTGTTAATAATTGGAACCAAGGTCCCGTCTGTGTCCTTTATCCTTAAGCACTCAGGGTCTGTTTTTTCGACCGGCAGCTCCACTAATTACCCTTGCGGGCACCCGGATTCACAGGTAAAAGTACCGACGCCAGTCATACCTGTGGAGACGAGACGAGTGGTGAGAGCACTTCGGTTCGTTTATGCTGCTTGGAGCAGCGCAAATATATGCTGTTTACACCCGCGGTTGTGCCTAACCGTCACCTCTGGTACGTGACCCAGTCCTCAATTTGCTGTTGGACTTTTACCATTTTGTCTGAAAATAAAACTTTATAAGCACTATGGGAGCGCTCCTCTCTTCTCTTTTAGAATATATATATATATATATATATATATATATATTTGTGTGTGTGTATATTTATATATAAACATGTCTGTATTACAGAGGCCATGCCCACTTTTCTGAAGAGGCCATGCCCCTTCCTCATGAAGCCACTCCCCTATATTTTTGGCTTGAGCACCCACCAGCAAAATAAGTCGGCACCTATGCTTTCCATACTGTATATAATTCTATGTATAGTATTGGCCTTACATTTACCCTTTTCCTATACATGCCCTTAACAATATACAAAGCAAAAAGTTTCTTATAGAGAAATTCAGAAAATATTATATTAAGCAGCTTGTGTTTATATGACATCCCTATTGTCAGTTAGGTGGTAAGGCATACATTCATATGCGATGGACGTGATTTTGCGGTAAAATCGCGTTGATCGCATCGCATGTGACCAAATCGCGCATGCGATGCGATCGACGTGATCTACGTGATTTTCCCATAGGAATCAATGTTAAATGGTTCCAAATGGTCCTTGACACCCGATTTCACTTTAGGGGCAATGTTAAATGCCCCCAGGGCCCCCCCATTATACAGTGTGCCGAGCCCGAAGCGTGGCAAGCGGACGAGGAATACGAGGCCGAAGCGTGGCGAGGGGACGCAAAATACATGTTAAGTAATCCGCGTCCGCTCGCCACGCTTCGGGCTCGTATTCCACTGCGCTCGCCACGCTTCGGGCTCGGTGGCTCGCTGCGCTCGCCACACTATATAAAATCAACTCCACACCAACGTGGATAGTGGGGTATGAAAAGGTCGGAGGACACGTACCGCCGCCCCTCGTGGGCTCGCTGCGCTTGCCACGCTTCGGGTTGGCGTTGATGGTGGGGTGGCATTAATAATGAGGGGGCATACACCTAATGGGGGGGGGCTGGGGGGCATTTAACATTGCCTCTACAGTGAAATGGGGTGTCATGGAACATTTGGAACCATTTAACATTGATTCCTATGGAATATTTGCGTCAATCGCATCGATCGCATCGCATGCGCGATTTGGACGCATGCGATCAATGCGATCAACGCGATTTTTCCGACCTGATG
Source organism: Crinia signifera (assembly GCF_055691185.1). Taxonomy (NCBI): domain Eukaryota; kingdom Metazoa; phylum Chordata; class Amphibia; order Anura; family Myobatrachidae; genus Crinia; species Crinia signifera. The sequence goes on from NC_139218.1 coordinate 192,168,509, forward strand.
GAAAAATCGGGCGCCGTGATAATACATAAGTACTGCATTTTCTTTTATTAACAACAAACTATCTCCTTCCCATTCTACAAATGAATGCAAACGAGTTTAAGTTCTAGTAAATTAATATATTCTACCAATTAATCTCTTTGACACAGATTTTTTTTTGTTTGTACAAAATTAATTCACACCAACAATATAATTTTGCAGTGGCTGAAAGGATGTTAGTAGTGCTCCAACCTGACTGTAACTGCATTTGGCTGCTTCCAGCTGCTCTTCCTGTGATAATCATGGTGCTGCTTGGAAGCAGACAAAAATGATTATGTGTAGTCTCCATATATGAGAAAATAAGAAAAATCCACCAAGGAACAAGGGCTGGTCTATGGAACAAGCATACTAATTTTACTTTTAGACAAAAAAAGGTTCAGGAACTTTTGTTATACCCACGTTGGTTGCCAGTTTAATCACAAACTAGTATTTGAGTAATAAAAGGAAGCGTACTTTTATGAAATGACCAGAAGTACTATATTGTGAAAGCATCCGCTAATTAATCAGTAGGTAACAGATGGATGATTTACTTAAATGACTGAAAAACATTTTAAGAAAAACTCTCAAATATGCCAACTCTTATATTTAGATATCCCTTATCTAACAAAACGAGATTGAGAACAGACAGTAGACATAAAAATAGTACCAGCTGTTCTCTACTTCCTTTATCTGCTGTCTATTCCTTCCTGTCTCTCTGTCCTTACCGGTTGGTCTGTGTCTATCTGCCTGTCCAATTACCCTTCACATTCTCTACTTCAGTGTTTCTCTGGCTGCACATCTCCTTGTCTATTCCTGCTCTGTCTTTGTCCTTGCTATAGGGATATACTGCAGGATAGACATGGCTTGATGATAAATTAGAGCAACACAGATATGCTCGTACATATATATTATGTATATATATATATGGTCTTGCATGATAAGGTTTTTGCTAAATATAAATATGTCCAGTTTGATGCAATCTAATGACCACAATGACTCTCTGCCTTATATAACCCACAGTCTGCAGGGGAATGGCTGTGGAGAGAAAGAGGGTGGAGAACAGGGACAGCTCAGAAGGTAAAGCATGACCAAAACAGGAGTCTGAGAAACAGCCAATGCTGCGGGTCAAGGAACCCAGGCTGGCAGTTCAAAAGGGCATGGGTTTGAATCCCACTGAATGCACCAGTGCTTTTTATTGTGGGACTGTGATGTCATTATTTTATCACAAAGCCCACATTGAGATGAAACCTGATGCTTCCCCATAATTCTTCAAGGTACATTTATTTCAACAGCCATATGGCCAAAAGTGCAGGAACAATAATATAAGTTAACATACTTCAGGTTTCTTTCTCTGGTAGAATGGAGTATGGTGGCTTTCTATAAAAGGGAAATCTAAAGATTTCGAGATAAGTCTGGTTTTGCATAGCATGAAATATCTTTTGGAAAAAATCAAAGACATCTTTGCAGACTTATAAGTGTTGGATTGTTTCACAATGTATCTGCAGAAGGAGGCAGAGGACCCTTACCAGAAAAACAGTACCTAATGTTAAATACACACAAAGGACTGTTACGATATTAAAGTCTTACAGGTATTTGCAATATCTTAAGCCTGCACAGTTTGGAAAAGAGCAATGCACCAGTCACCACGAGTTACAAGGAACACCAGATAGATAGTCTATCTACATAATTTTATAATTCGAGAAAGCATGCAGAACACCCTGGCAGTTTAATAAAAGTCCTTCATATTGCCAGATGCCCACAATATGGTAGCTGTGTATTTGTGGATGTGAGCAAGTCCACACTTTGATTTCAAACTAGCTTACCTGTAGGTTTATTGAATATGGAAGAATACACGGAATAGGAGACAAACAGCATTAAATACAATAAGGCATTCATCTATCTTGAGCTAATTACCTTATAGCTGAACAGCACTGTGGCACTCCAGTAACACAGTGACAGACACGTTAATAGAGGAAATATAATGTTATGGACCTGGAGTCTAAACAGTCTGACCTTTAAGCTTGGTAAATCATAGTTACTCAGATATGTGATGTTATTTAGACAATTGAGTAACTACACTTGATTTACTTCAACAATGTGACAAATGTGATTTTTTGGCTCCTTGAAATGATTGACAAAGGGGAAATCAGACAACAAAATAGAGGTTGTGTTGAATTCACCTCACCCACAGTCAATAACACAGCTCAGATCATAATTTGGTTCAGACAATTACTATGATACATTTTTGCTAACCATCTCAACAGTCTTGTAGCTGTGTAATGCACCCCAAGAAAAAGAATGCATGCTGAAAATGGACAAGAACAAGCATTTTGGCTAGAATAAAATTGATAATGTCTAACAAAGTCTTACCTCATTTTGACATGAGTTGCACTTTAGGTTAGCAGATGATGCATGTTCTTATGGGAAGAGCAGTGTACATAGGCCCTCATTCAGGTTCATGCGCTCGCATGCACATTCGCAAGCACTCTTACGGAAAAAACCACACGCACGCATCGGGCGAAGGCACGCCTACAGTGGTTGCGAAATCATTCGCACACAACCATACAAAGAAGGGGGGTGGTCTATCGCTGTGCGTACGTGTAACTGGTCGCACGCGCCCACACATTTGCGCACGCACACTCACCTCAAGCTGCTAACGAACATGCTCTACTCCCCAAATGTTAGCAAACCAAATACTAGTATGCACGCAGCAAACATCCACGCACACATCAATTAAATCACATCACCCTCCTCAATAATTTTCATGTGCTGGATACAATCATCAACTTTGCAAGCCAATTACATTGACACAATACAGCTGAATTTAATCATGTTTCCTCATTATCTAAAGTGGCTTCCCTAATAAGTAGCAAAAGGAACATACTACTTATCCCTCAGTACATTTATATTTAATATGTTTACATGTGTAACTGTAATAAATGCCTATGACTACCCACAATGTGTTGTTTATGTGTATGTGTTAAGTTAGGGCCTTAATTATGGTGCTCCTATATTTTACTATGTCAACCTACCCTGATGTGATGTGTGAAGTGTTACTGTAACTACTTCAATCATTCATGCATCTCGACTATGTGTTTATTCCACATACAACCCACATTATTACTCAATCAACATTACTACGAAATATAGCAGAGTAGAAATGACAATAGTGGTGGTATGTTACATAAGGCAAATTTATAAGGGTGGGATTTGTTTGGTTTTAGCGAATTGGTTTGGTCAAAATAACTTTAGCAACAGAAGAAGTTTGTATCTGCTAACACTTGATTGCTGGTGGTATGCAATCAGAAGTTGTGCTGAGGTAATTGTCTCATGAAATCAACCATGTATTGGTGTCAATAGTGTGCAGGTGCCATTGATTTACCCATTGATTTGGCCATTTCGTGCGTGTGTTAGCTCCGTACGAATGAGCACATTACAAGGAGCAAGGTGTGCGAAACGAAAAACCTGCTTTGAGCTGGCGAAAAGTTTTGCGTTGGAGGGGAACAATCCCTCTTGCACTCATGCGAAAGCACTCCCACCACTCATAGTGAACGCCCATGTGTACGCCCATGTGTACGCCCACTTTTGCTCATTATAATGGTCGCGCCCATGCTAACGCCCACTGCACGCCTACTACCGATGCACTCGTTCGCACGGAGAAATCTCCGAGAAAGTTTGCTTGCGAGTATTTTTTAATGACATTGCACATGCGCAGTGCGCTTGCTGCACATGCGCAATGGGGGTTGCAGGGTGAAACGTGCGAATTCGCATGCGTACGCGCCAATGTGAATAAGGGCCATAGTGTCAAACGCTTTCCTAAAAAATGCAATGGAGAGGCAGCGATGGCCTGGCAAGTGTCATACTCCTAAGAACTACCGGGTTGACGTTATCCATTGATGGCTTCTCACATTACTTCTGGCGCGACCAACCCAGAAGTGACTACTTGAAGGGATGCCAATGGCCCGGCATCAATGGTATCTATGGGAACGGGGAGGGGACAGAAATAAAAACAATACAGCAATTTGCACAACAGGGTGAAACAGATAAATCATGATACAAAGAAGGCATAGAACTCAAATCAGGGGACAGGAGAAAAAAACTATATAAGGCGGCAATTTAGACTATCAGGACTCCTGATAGTCTAAATTGCCTCCTTATTTAGTTTTTTTCCTGATTTAGGAGAGACAAGAGAATTATAATAAAGAAAAAGCAAACTAAGTAACATAGAAACAAAAAATGAAGTATCAGGAAAACAGTTATCCAACTGGCTCATCGGATTCTTTGTTCCAGCTGATGGCATTGTGGATAGTCGATCTGTGTAGGGCTATCCTTTCTTTGAAGGCTCTAATCAATTTTCCACACATAGCACAGTCCGCATGAACACTTAAATGAATAGGAAAGTTACTGGAACAGGATAAGGGAAATACAGTAGGATTTTAAATTTGTGTCTAGAATTAGGGTAAAAGAAAATTTGTGTGTATAACCTGTATTTGCATGTGGTACATGACAAACACTTGTAGCATCCACAGTTTCACAGCGATCAGAGGGTTTGTTCTCTTTGTGATGTCTATGTAGTCAACAATGTCCTGAATGTTCTGGCCTCTATTGTAGCATAGCAACATTCTGGAACTGTTGGAGGTTTTCAAGTCCTTATCATGTGAAGCAATGTGCCAGAGGTTTCTTGTGGTTGAGGAGGTGGTAGAGTCAGCTGCATTGTAACTTCGGACACAGTGTATTTTTTCACAGGACAGACCCGGATCTTTGAGCCCTGTGTACTTTTTTTAAAGTGGGATCTGTTTTGTCATTAAGGGCCATGGATTGTCAAATTCATACCTGTTTTTCAACAATGAGCGGCCATTTTAGCCGATCCACAGACTTCCCAACACTAGACAACCGGAACGTTGAATTCCGACTGTCGAGTTACTGTCGGAAGACATTCCGAGAGTCAAAATCCCATATAGAATACCCCCAAAAGACTTCAATGTTTCATTCACCAGCATCTCCAGTGTTACCTATCTGCTACGGCACTCTTCTCTATCTGCAGCATTTCCGGCAAACACCAAGAGGTCCAGATTGCCACCCTCTGGTGACAAGCTGATCAAGGACATTAACACCTTCACTCAGCAATAGCTCCTTCTCTCACAATTTGTTGCTGGTTGTTGTTTTTGCTCTTTGTTGTATATTTTTGGGGTTGTTGCAGATTTATAGATTCTCTAGACTAATAATAGTGCACTTTTAATTTATCCCAGTGAATTTACAACCACAGCCCACCGAATGAATGTCTAACTCTGACTTTTTAACCTACTGTACCTGCTTTATGATTTTCAAATGGTCAGAAATACTAAAAGATATTGTGCATTTTCCTTTTATTCTCATCCTGATTTCATTATCTCCCAATCAACACTAATACATTAGAAACAATGGGTTGCCATGTATTCTTAATAATAGCACTGTCATCCCTGTGGCATATCATGCTCTTTGTCCAGCTGACTAATTATCTCTACCGTTCAGTTATGCTAAGAAATTGCTGTTTCTTTTATCTCATTTCAGGAGTGAATTGAAGCATAGCAAATCTAAGCTTTTAAACTGAAACTTTAGTGCGGCATTCTTAGTGTTATATATTTTTATGTATATAGGTAAGACACAATTATTCACTTTTCTTTATGATTATCTTAACAGCTGCTAGTCAGTAATGCAGTTCACATTGGGTTCTTACTGTATATAGTTATTTTTGAAAAATAAGTATTACTTTACCAATACCTCTTTCACACCGCTTTTTACCTTTTGCACCCAGGATTTTGGACACATATGTGACCTGGCTGAGACCCCTTTCAGATTGGTGGCCCGATCTGGCTTATTGCTGTGTTGGTGACATCATGGCTATCACTACCCAATCCAAGTGCTCTCATCCTATGGTGTAAATAGGTGTCTGGTCACATTGACCTGGCTTGCATGTTGATACTGCACAACAATCCAGGCTGAATCAGTTTTGACTGTTATTTGCTAGCCGAGTTTAATTGCAACATTGTTGGACCCGGGTCAATTTGGTGATTTCACACTGCATAATACACCTACCTGGGTTGCTGCATGCTCATGTGCAATAACCCAGGATATTGATGCACTTAAGAGTAATAGATAAACAGATGATATGCTGTAGCCTTGCCATAAGAATGCTGGTTTGTCCTCACAGTCTTGCAGAAACCAGATTAACCCCTTCCTGACAGAGCCAGTTTTTGCGTTCCTGACAGAGCCCT